>NC_085140.1:155466580-155766580 GCF_024139115.2 Armigeres subalbatus | reverse complement strand
TGTGTATGTGTGTGTGTATGTGTACAAATTTTGTAGGCACACTTTTTAGAACTTAGAATTATCCGATTTACTCGCAACAAGTTGCATTCGACGGGGAATTGTTTGCTATTGGAAATGGGCCCGATCATTGCTTTTCGGAATTATTGAAAAACATTGTTTTTCCCCAAAGGTCCCCCTTGAAAATTCAAAGAACAATTTTTTTTGAATGGTGGCAAGGCAAAAATATTAAAAATGATCGAAAAAATGTGATCTATTCCCCCAAAGAGCTTTTTTGACCTTTCTAATGTGATTTTTTCAATATATTTTATAATGCACGAGAAAGGCATCATCACTGCTAGGTGGATTAATCTGGGTTTTTTACTAGCCGGCTCATTCTCCGGAGCAGGGTTCTCCTACACAATATCAGCATAGAACGCATTGTTCTGGTCGATGGTGGTAACTGCAAATAAATTAAAAACAAAAACTATTTGATTATGACACTCTGGAAGCAATCAATGTATAGCAATCAACCTTTTTGATAGTATAGAAAATAAAAATCGAGGATCCGAAAAAGAAAGCCAACATTTTTGCTGCAGCACTAAAGCCCCAAACGCAATACAACGGAACGGCGACGGAAACGGAAAATTTGACAGTAAGCCCATATATTTTCTGTCAAATTTGCCGTTTCCGTCGCTGTTCCGTTGTATTGCGTTTGGGGCTTAAGTGCTAATGGTACCGTGGCGGGAGAGAACTGCAGGGCATTGGTCCCAGCGAGAATATTCTCAACTTCTCCACAGCAACCTTTGGAGGATGTTTTGCACTATGTATTTAATATTTACTCCGGATGCACATTTCCTGATGAGCACAAACACGCAAACAAAGGAAGCCCGCTGTCTTGAACTGCTTAAAATCCCCCTGCTGGGGAACGCGCAATCTCGTATAAATAATAATAAATAATAACGTCATAATAAATGACCGTTCGAACACGCGATTACGATTTTTTTCCGCTAATTGAGCTCTGAATTTTGTTTTTGTTTTGCACTGCCTCGCGGAGCCGTTTTCATTGTCGAACAAGAACTGGAAGAAGAAAAACGGTATCAGCATAAAAGCATGAACATGGTTATGTTTTTTTTAAGAGCATATCTAACCTAACGAGCCTGGATTAAAAACAAAGAGACGCAATACTCCTACCTTTAACAACCTTGTGCTCGATTGGAACAACCGATTTGACAGCAAATGCGCTGTTCCAATTTTGACACTTCATCTCTTTGTTATGAGTGCAGCCTCTTTAATCTAACCTACCTAACCAGCATCTAACATCTCACAAATTGTTTTCTGGGTTACTTTTAAGTTATTTGACGTAGGACTACGTCTTAGAAATACTAGAATAAGAGATCGGCAAAGACGCCATCTTGTTTCCAATCGAACCGTCAAAAGCGGTTCCAAATCGACTTGTTTACTTTTTTCACCCATAAGAGTCAAGCAAAAAGATCAAGTGATGCCAGTATTATTTCCACTATATCACACATTTTCATACGTTGCCATTTCGACAGTTTTTCACTCCGCCGGTCTCTGGTTATAGGGTTGCTACTACGTCTGTCTTTTCTATATATTGGGGTACACTTTACGATTGTGAAAATCAGGGATCGTCACGAAAATATGATAGACTATGAACTTTAATATCTCACCCGTTTCTCGATGGATTTTCAATTTTTTTGAACCATTCGATTAAGGATGAAAAAACGCTTCTTTGCATTTATATGAAAATACTGGTTTTTAACAATTTATTATCGAAAATTGATAAAAAGTTGAGAAATAGGTAAACCAACCAACATGCATCACTAGCACAGACATCAACAATCAATCACTTGCGGGTTTGGATCTAATCATCAGTTTGAACCAGACATCATGCACGCGTACAAAAAAGGATGAGATTGAGCAACGGCTGCTACGCGCACATATAATTTAGCGCACGCGAGTCTCACGAAGCTTGTGTACCTCACATTAACATTCGTGAGTCGCATTGAGACATCTCAATGCGATCAGCTCATGCGCTGTTTGCCATGGCAAACCTTTGCAAACAGACCATTCAACCTCAACCAACCAGCATTTTATATGAAGAAAGGGTTGACTATAAAAATAGCACTGTTGTGATCCCGTGCCGCCAATGGCGATGCTTTTATTACATTGTTGGGAAAGCGCATTGGGGAAAGAAAATTGGTTCTTCTCAGGACTAGCATTTTCTGAACAGAAAGGTTTTATTGCGGAAATGGACTGTTTCGGTGGCATCGGCGTTTGACGTGGAAGCTGGGTTTCTGTTAGTGATAGCATCCATTCAAATTTACGGGCCTAATTTATTGAATACAAGAAAGCTACTTAGGGCCCTCCTTAGCCGTGTGGTAAGACGCGCGGCTACAAAGCAAGACCATGCTGAGGGTGGCTGGGTTCGATTCCCGGTGCCGGTCTAAGCAATTTTCGGATTGGAAATTGTCTCGACTTCCCTGGGCATAAAAGTATCAGCGTGTTAGCCTCATGGTATACAAATGCAAAAATGGAACTTGGCTTAGAATCCTCGCAGTTAAAAACTGTGGAATGATCACTAAGATTGATCACTAAGCTGCGAGGCGGCTCTGTCCCAGTGTGGGGATGTAATGCCAATAAGAAGAAGAAGAAGTAGAAGAAGAAGAAGAAGAAGAAGAAGAAGTAGAAGAAGAAGAAGAAGAAGAAGAAGAAGAAAGCTGCTTTCCGCCGCGCGACCCATTTTGATCGGGATTCCGCAAAGAGCGGTTTAACCATTTATAAGGCAGTGGCAACTATATTGTCACCAACAAATTATATGTTTTTCTGTTCATTAACAAGAGCTCTACTTATTATTTCTCATGTAGTGAATATATTTACTACCTTGTAATCCCCCAGATAAATTGGAGCCATAAAATTTTAATGTCAATTTGAGAACGGTTTTTTACGAACAGATCGTAAGTTTCGAGTGGAAAATGGATTTTCAGTTATAATTCGTTAATAAGGATGACAAAGATATACTTTTTCTTATTGGTAATAATTATTTTAAATTTTATGTGTTAAATTATGGCGTGATTAGCGTGAAGAATACTTTGCCTTTCTTGTATATTTAACGTAAAACCTAATTTTTAAAATCTTTTATTTATTTTGTTGCATTTTCCCGCTTGTAAGGCATTGGCAAATAACATTCTCCGACATTGTCTGCGGAATCCCCATTTTAATGCGAGGCATAAAAAAATAAGAAAACACATAAGAAAGATCGAAATAGCACTTTAGGGGATAAATTTTATTTTTCCATCAATTCATATGCATTTGCGGTCATTTGAATGCATTGCTGCAAGCCTGCAACCACCGAAAAATTTTTTTTTCGCTTTTGAATTTTTTTCCCAAGGGGGACTTTTGGCAGAAAAACTATCAGAAAAATATATTAAGCTCGTTTAGTGGAATGTATTAAACCGTCTAAGACAAATTAAGTACTGTCCATTTAATTCCACCAGTTAATTTTGCATTTGCATTTGCGGTCATTTGAATGCATTGCTGCAAGCCTGCAACCACCGAAAAAAATTTTTTTTTCGTTTTTGAATTTTTTTTTCCCAAGGGGGGACTTTTGGCAGAAAAACTATCAGAAAAATATATTAAGCTCGTTTAGTGGAATGTATTAAACCGTCTAAGACAAATTAAGTACTGTCCATTTAATTCCACCAGTTAATTTTCGTTATCTTTGCAGATACGTATTTCGACCACAACTGTGTGGTCGTCTTCAGTGTCTTGTACTTGACTCGACTTGAAGAAAACAATCGCAACTATTTATACTACGCTCGGTACCTAATCTAATCTTATTTGCCTACTTTATTTACCTATACAGTAAATTACTTTATTGTTTAGGTAGAAACTTGAAGAGCCAAGAGCTGCCATTTCCCTGATCCTTATTCAACAGCGCTGTTTGTACCTGTCGGTGGATTTCCAAACTCTCAGCTACATCGAGTTTCCATGGGGAAGAGACATTTCTTAAGATTTTAATATTTGATGCCGTAATTGGGTGATTTTCCTTATATATAAGGAATATAATATAATAGCGAGTGCAGCTTCAACGTCTGTTCTCTGTGGTGCTATCAAATTTGCTAGTTACGATTGAGTTTTGCATTTTGAAGAAAGTTTATTCGGGTTATTTTGTATAAAATGGTGGCTTTTGTAAAAACGAACAGTGGGTAATGTCTGTGACAGTTTCATGCCTATTGAAACAAGTTTTCAGGTCTTATCAAGCATGGACATGGAAGGCATACTTGAAATCTGTCGATTGAGGGGCTTACCGCAGAAATTCGTCCACTGAGACGAACTGAGATTAACGTTTAAAATCTTTCAACACAGCGTAACGCGATCGATTTGAATATTTTGAAATGACACCCGGTATAGTAAAGAGAGACGTAAGTCCTAAGTCAAAATTCAGTAGCTATTTACCTATTCACATCAACAAATAAATCAAATTTTAAATTGAAATATTTAGACTCAAAACAGACAATTTTTGGAATTCTAATGGAGAAATTCCAAAAAATGTTCGTTGAAATCTTGGAATAAGAAACGCATTTTCTTTTGTCGTGAGCGAGGAAGACAGAAATTTGTAACAATGCATCGCCATGAACGCGATTTAATAAAATTGTCACGCAAACGCTTTCTAATTAGTTGATTGTACTACATTTTCAAAATGATTCTATTGCGAAAAACTCTTTAGTAAGTATATTAGTGGTTCTGAAAAGATCAATTCACAATGTTAGATGTAAATTTCCTCTTGAGCGGTTCAACTGTCGAGTCAAGTACGAGACACTGAAGACGGCCTTATTTTGAGGTCGAAATACGTATCTGTCAAGATACAATTAAGTGGTGGAATTCAATGGGATTGTATAAACTCGTCTTATGACAGGTGGGAGTTTATGATTGTTTAAAACATTATGAATCGATGTCTGCAGGAATACCAAACGCTTAACCGCTGCTGCCATCGGCCGAGAAAACTTGATCAGTAGTGTTGTTGTCGACACTCTATCGTCACACACCGCCGTGCCGCGCTTACTGTTGGCTTCTCGACAATGCCGGGCTGAAAATGCCGATGATGCTGACGATTCTGCCTTGCTCTTAAAAAGGCTGTAGGTTTGCGAATGCGTGGCTGATACGATGATGCAACCGTTCAAAAATTCGGACGATGCGATGCTGTTATTGCTTTGCCTGTTTCGGTCAGATTGAGAGGAAAAATTCGCGCTGCGCTGTTTTATGCCTTCTTAGCAGACCTAGCGTGAGCTCATTCGTTGACGTCTGCACCAATCAGAGCGTGGTAACGGAATGATGCAAAAATGATGCGGTACCCATATTTATAGGTTTTCGTGAATTCAATGTTTTGCTTTGAAAACAGTTTTAGGCCTATTGAAACAAGTTTTCGGATATTATCAAGCATTAATATGAAAGGCATACTTGAAAGCTGTCGATTGAAGGGTTAACTGCTGAAATCTGTTCACTGGGATAAAAGCTATTAACGTTTGAAATCTTTCAACACAGCGTAACGCGGCCGATTTAGAAATTTTGTAATGACACCCGGTATAGTAAAGAGAGACGTAAGTCCTACGTCCAAAATCGATGTAGACGCCACCTCAGTGGAAAATATCTACTGCAGCTGCAAATTTCTGCTGTTATTCTTCACAGTAATACGCATCTTAGATAACCAACAGCTCATAACCAATTTCAGAATCTTGCGAGAAAATTTCATAGGATTCTTAGAATTTGCCATTCTCTAAATGGTTCGTTGTCTGCGGAATCCCGATCAAAATGGCTCGCGCGCGCCGGAAAACAGCTTTCTTATATCTAATGAAGTACAGTCGCCTCTCTACCTCTCGATATTTAAGGGACCATCGAGATATGGAAATATCGAGGAATGGAAGGAAAATTGAAATGGGTACTAGATCAAAAATAAGCTCGTTGCGATGAGACAACAAAACAAATGTCGTTTGCTGTTGTTGATATGTTTGTTATTATTCAAAATGGTCTAGTAGCCTAAAATTTGAACATATCGACATAAGGAGAATGAATCCTGAACAAAATATGATCAGAACACATCAAGATAGAGAGATATTGAGATAGAGAGGTTAAACATTTCGATAACCTCGATAACGAAAGCCTAAATGTATATTGATTGAAGGGACAGAGGAAATCATCGACAAAGGGAGAGATACCGAGATATAGAACATCGAGATGCAGAGAGTCCACTGTAATTCCATTAGCCCCACCTTTTCATCAATCGTTATGAGTGCACATTATACATATTTACACCCATATCAGATCGCAAAGGGCGGGGCTAACGGTCCTAATTTATTGAATACAAGAAAGCTGCTTTGCATTTTGATTCCGCAAAGAGCGGTTGAACAAGATTTTATGCAGCGGAGCAGACACAGCAGCATGAAGGCGTGGGTTGCCCCAGTGGCAATGCTGAAAATTTATTACAAATGGTGGATGCTTAGCGAAAAATCATCAAGTGGCTGTCGGACAATTTCAACGCAAGATTCCGTTAGTTATTGGAAAGGCGCATTGGGAAAAGAAACTTTGTTCTTCTCAGGGTTGATTGCAAAAATGGTCTGTTTTAATGGCATCGGCGTTTGGCCTAGTAGCTTGGTTGCTGTGAGTGATTCCATCCATTCAAACAAATTTATTGCATCATCCCTTCCATCGAGCGTTTGTGATTCTGCTACCGAAGAGTAGCTCTCTGCCGTCGCAAAACAATTAAGTTTAGCACTTTAAAGAAAATTTATCTCGAATTGACCTTCTTTTGTATAAAATGGTAGCTCGAAAAAAAAAAACATTTCAATTCCAATGACTAACAGAAACAAAACCAAATAATCCGCCGATGACAGAAAAATCGATTAACACGCCAATACCTCTTCTTGGATAAATAGTTTAAGTCCTAAAAATAACTATGTGTTATTAATTCATGAAGTTCTCCTCACTTTGCCACGTACGTTCCCATCGCGGGCGAAAACCAAACGTAGCAAATAAATATATTTGCGTTTGGTTTCATATCACTTCTGATTCTTCTTATATCTGCTTTATTTCGGACATTTTTGAGAATGGTGTCTTCTAGAATTGAGATATCCTCCACTGAAAGCCAGTCGAGTGGCTTCAGCGCAGATGCGGCCGATGAGTCATGTTAATTCCATGGTGAGACTCAAAGACAATCAAACTGGGAGCAACTCTTCGCCTTCTTGGTTCAGATGACCTCTGAGCAGTTTGCCCAATGTTAATATTTTTATTTCGTATAGCTACGTAGTCCTACATCACCTTTGCGTACAACCCGATCGGGCTGCACCAAGGGGTTTCCCTTGAGCTGCACCTTTTGAGTTTTTCTAGATATTTCTTAAGCTTGCAAAGGCAGCCCTTGCTTTCTTGATCCGTGCGTTTAGGTCGATCTTGGTACCGCCGTCTGACGCCATTTGCCTACCAAGATATTGGAAGTTTTCAACGTCCTCCACTGTTGCCCGGCTACTGTGAAACTGGAAGGGGTCACCGTGTTTACATCCAACGATTTGATTTTGTTGACGTTGATAACTATACCTGCCGAAGAGGAGCGCTCGGCAGGGTCGTTGAGATTAATCTGCATATCAGAGCGCCGTTAATGGCCCGTTTACATATGAGCTAGTTCTAGCGGCAGCATAATGTAAACGCTTATTAGCGAGGAGAATTCCTGTTTATATGACGCTAATATCGTGCTAGTATTGTCGGATAGTGCATTGTCCGCTAGAACTAGCTCATATGTAAACGGGCCATAAGCGAGGAGTGCAACGTCATCAGCCAATTAGAAGTCGTTTCCCTAGTAACATTTTGGTTTCATACTGGTTATATTCTTGAAGAGTAAATTATGGTATTTAAGAGTGTTATAAAACTTAAAATGTTACCTGGGTTAGGTGCTCCAAGGTTATAGGCTGCCATAGCAGAACGCGGTTTGTTTCATGGTCAATTGCACCTACCAGAATCTCGTCAATTACGATGAGGAACAGCAGCGGTGATAGAATACATCCTTGCCTCACACCAGCTACGACCTGGATAAGGTCAGTCAAGACCCCATTGTGCAGCACTCTACGCGATAAGGCTTCTTGCTGTGCCTCGATGAGGCCGATAATTTTCTCAGGAGCCCCTAGTGTCTCAGGGCGCCCCACATATTCTCGTGATTGAGATGGTCGAAAGCTTTTCGTAGTCAATGAATACCAAGTAAAGCGACTCTTGGAATTCGTTCACCTACTCCAGAATGATACGGAGCGTGACAATATAGTCCACACAGGATCTTCCGGCACGGAATACACTCTGCTGCCGTCGGAGAGTCGCATCAATCTTCTCATTGGAACGCCAATATTTTCCATTATGCCTTCTTCCGCTGCAATTTGTCCATATTTCAGAGCACACTACGATCTCCTGTGTAAACCTAATTCTGTCATTAGCGAAAATACTACTCCATTAATTCAGGGTGTCTACTACCTGGAAAAACCTGGAAAACCTGGAATTATCAGGGAATTGGGTTGTTTAGGGGTATACATGTTTTTACATATTCTGAATCTGCATAAAAAACTGAGCCTAACCCCAATTTTTCAGAATTTTTGGAGCCCCGGAACTATTTTTAATTTGCATTTTAAATTTATATGGGACTAAAAATTTGTTCTTATGCTGCATGGGCCAACTGTCATTCTATGAATGTTAGTGTCATTCTATCGATTAAAATGGCTTATTGTTTGCTATACAAAAATGAAAATAAAAGGTTTACAAACAAAATAAAAATATGTTGGAGATCAGAAAAGCATGCTCTTTATGTTAAACTATAAAAAACCTCATATTTTTCTCTGCTCAACAACCCAATTTCTCCCCACCTGGAAAATATCTGGAATTATCAGGGAATTCCTGACATAATCAGGGAAATTTCAATACCCGGTGATCATGCAGCGATTCCACGGGAAAAGAATAGAGTTGAAAAAAAAAGTTTTCCAATTTTGCTCAAAATCGCTTGGTATGTTCTTCATCGAAAATAATTAGACCCGTATTTTTTTATTTTTTTATAAAAATTACCATGCTCGATATAGGGTTACCAGAAAAATCGCTATATTTCGATTTTTTTTATTTAAAAAAAATCATAACTCTTGAACCACTGTATCGATTTGCAATGTTTTTTTATGGATAGAAAGCTTATTACTTCTAGTTTTTACTAAGAATATTGGTTTGGTGTATTGGTGTACTCAAATTTGCTAAAATGGCCAAAATATTCGTTTTTTATGATTTTTGAAATGTTGGACCACAACGACTATATATCTTTATATTTTTTTATGAAAATTCAAACATTTTTTGATAACATATCAAAAAATTAGAAATGTTCATCGAGCCGTTTTTGTGTTACATTTTTTTGAAAATTTCTGAACATACACACATGGAATGAGCATAATTTTCCATCACTTCAAAATAACTGCGGGAATCATTCTGTTGAAGTTATCAAACTTATTCCTAATAAATTCATGATAACCATGTTTACAAATCTAGTTTTATTTGTGAAGTAATGTACCTATCAAAAGTAGGGGATGCTTGTCCAATTCTGACCCCATGAAATGTAAGAACTATAAATCACCCTCAAATTGTTAAAAAGCAGAGACCAACATTGCTAGGGTTTACTCAACCATGGTTTACGCTTTAACTGGAACCACAATGGTCCGTTAGCGTCCTAATTCAGCATGAGTGCTCATAAGGGTTGCAGAGGCACTCATGCCGAATTTGAGTGGTAGCGTAAACCACGACTGAGTAAACTTTACTATTTTGAATTATTCCACAAAAAGGTCATTTTGAGTGAACCGAACTGAAACTAGAATATATTTTTTTAGCGTGTAGATTTTTAAAATATTTAGTGAAGTTAAAAATCAATTTTGAAGTCCAAAAACACATTTTTCCGACCAATGAAATCTACGTTGAAATTCTTTGTGTAATGAATGCTTTCCATTGGTATTATTAAAATTTGGCAACCAGCGTTGTTTGAGAGAATCTTGGCTCTGCTATATTGAGGAATGGTAGCTCAAATCTCAAAGCTTTAGACTACAAGCAATGGTTTTCTCTGATTACCTTCAATTAAAACTCAGCATTTAATTTGATTATTTTTATTTTCATAATTCATCCAAAAAATATTACATAGCAAAATTCTTACAATTTAACACACTTTTCTTCATCTGAAAACGAAAACCGTTTCACGACAATGTAATTTTCATTTTGTGGCTTAAAGTAATGAAACGATTGTGTCCCAGAGATTTGTTTTACACGAGTATAACGGTTCTTTATTTTCTTTTCCATTGCATTGTAATCTTTTTCTGAGAAAACTCGTAATATATTTTGGAATCTACTTTAGTAGCCCAAGAGTAAAGTTCTTATGCAGTTGTAATATTATGGCCTTGTACACTTGCTTTTGAAGCGTTTCGCTTTAGAACACCTCCTAAAGCGTCACAAGGCCCTTTTCCATGGCAAGTGGCAAAAGTTCCACCCTGCTTTAAGACCGAAGTCTTTGTACATGTGGCACAAATTGGAAGCAGTCATCTTATTTTTGTATTGACTGCCTGATCCATCAGAAAAAAATGGATATTTTTCAGGTAAGGTAGCTTTTTTTTAATGAAATTCACACAATTTGTTATAAACAGCCGAACGGCAACATGGTTATGTTTAGTAAATTCTGCGATTGCTATGAAGCTTGTAAACTTTAAATTTTGTGCTTCATCCTTATAATATATGGCAGAAGGATGGAATGTGCATTGAGCGTTTGCCCAATGAAAACCTTGTATAGCGTTCTGAATAACACAAGAGTAATTTTCAGAGAAGTCAGCAATTATAATGCAATCAGTTGCTTCTAAATTAATTTTAAGTTGTTTTAAGTAGTTTCCTTGTTGCTCTGCAATAAAATTATGCGGAGATAATTCGCTTAATTTTTCTAAAAATGTTTCCACATACTCTTCTGCATCCATTCGCATTGAATTTAAATGACAACGATCTGTTTGCTTCCATTGTTTAAATTCTAAGGAATCGACATTTTCAAGAAAATTCATCAGGTCATTCTCCAGTGTCTGCGTACCCGGGCAATGATCACAGGTTTTCAACCAACATTTCTCTGTAGGATTTTCACAAAGTATTTTAAAAAACTAGTCATGATACGTTTTGCCTTTCTCGTACAACAAAGTTGTACCAGAAAGGCTTTCATTTCACTCCCAAAACGTACTTTTTATAGAGCGCTTGTAGACCCATAGTATTATATACCATTCGATTCAGCTCGACAAACTGAGCAAATGTCTGTCTGTCCGTGTGTGTGTCCGTGTGTGTGTGTGCGTATGTGTGTGCACATTGAAACATTAGCCAATTTTTCTAGTACTAAACCTGAATCGATTTTGCTACAACAAGTTGCATTCGATGGGGAATGTTTTCTTCTTGTTCACTATTGAGTTTCATAATGATGGCACTTCTCAAAAAATAGTAAATATTCAAAGAGTTATGAGACATCATTATTTCGTAACATCGCTATCGATTTTCTAGGTTATGTTCTCCCAAGACACAATTTATTCGAAACCGGCACACTGACAGCATAGAATACACAGCTTACACGGAAGAAAAAACTTCACAAAGAAACATAGAAACCCATTAATGAGTTAAAAAGTACCTATTTTAAGATTTCATGTATACACTGAAAATTCTCGTTTATTTTTTCAAAATGACCTAAGAAACATATTTTCATGAATGAATTTTAATATAGCGCTCAACAGACCAAGATCACACCATTCGCTTGCAGAACACAAATTAATTCATGAATAAAAGGCCGCATGCGTTGTTTTTAAAAGTTAAGCGTCATTTCTGCCATTTCTTTCCCTATGGGCCGATGTGAGCAGTGAGAAGTGAAAAGTGAAACGTGAGAAGTGCGAAGAGAGGAGTGAAAAGTAAGAAGTAAGAAATGAAAAATGAGAAATGAAAAATCACCAGATGATCCGAAATGAAAACAAAATGTTTTTCCAAATTTAATCTAGACTATCCTTTGAAAAGAGCTGAAATTTTTTGCTAATATTTTCAAATGGATATAATAGAAAAACGACGCATCCCACAAAAAAGTGTTGTATGGGTGACCATCGCAAAATCAGTCAAACTTTCTAGTGAAAATATCGGAAACAATTCAAATTGAGCCCTACACTGAAAAAAATTAGTTTAAAAATTTTAAAGTCGATTTGCGAAAAAACGCCCTTTTTTATTTAAATGAAATTTTGTCTCAAGATAGGTGATTATGTTCCCTACCAACCGTCCATACATCGCAAGCTGGGCACTCTTAAGGAAAAAAGTTTTTCTAACAAAAAATTTTCTTGTCGGAATTATTTTCAGTGTATTTTCATCTGAAATTAAACCAATGAAAGCCATCGTTATAGAACCCCAAGCAAATCTATTTTTATGATACATTGTCTAATTTAGTCACTAAATATAGTTTGTTTTTAAATTAAGAGTAATATTAAGAAGGGTTTATATCTTCAAAAAAATATTATATTCCATTATTAGCTTCTTTAGTTACGACCAGTTACGACCAAAACATTGTACTCTGCCTGACTGTACAGGAATACTTAATATGAGTATATTATGTATACATATGTTAAATCCACCCTTAAAGACACTGAAAAATCAATTCCGTCAAGAAAAAGTTATTGTTAGAAACTTTTTTTCCTTCAAAGTGTCCAGCTTGCGATGTATGGACGGTTGGTAGGGAACATAATCACCTATCTTGAGACAAAATTTCGTCCAAATCGAAAGGGGCGTTTTTTTTTGCAAATCAACTTTTAATTTTAAAAATCGATTTTTTTAGTGTAGGGCTCAATTTTGAGTTTTTCAAAAGTTTTATTAGAAAGTTTGACTGATTTTGCGATAGTCACCCATACAACACTTTTTGTAGGAAGGGTCGTTTTTCGATTATATCCATTTGAAAAATCAGTAAAAACAAGTTTGACCCTTTTCAAAGATAGTCTGAATCAAATTTGAATAAACTAAGTATGCACTTTTCTTTTAACTGCACTTCTTAAATATTGACCAATAAATTTACAAAAAGTCAACTTAAACAATCAGAACACTTGCAAGTGTTGCAAAAGTTCTATTTTGGCTTTACGCATTTTATTACATTTCCCGCATAACTTTTCAAAAGGACCTAAGTAAATTTTTTTCATGAATTCTCGCTTAATTTTTCAAAGGACGTAAGTAACATTTTTTCATGAATTAATTTGAATACTGCAATCAATATTGTGATTCTCGAGATATTATAGCATTTTGCTCATTCACCTCTGCCTCGCTTAGTTGTGCGCCGCTAAGGTATTGTGTCATATTATGGTACTTTACTCAATTTAAGTGTAGAATATTACATCACAAATTAAACATAATTGCACTACTAATATCCACTTAAACAATATCCCGAACGCAACACAGGCGAAAGAAAAGCAAAAACTACTAAACCTCGAACAATTTCACTTAAAAATATCTTTTCGTAAAGGGACGACAATATGCTACATACCTTACAAGCGAATGTGGAAAAGCTTACCGAAAGCTCACATCTATTTGACATTGGTTTATTTACTTTTTGCATGGCGCACAACTCGGCGCATGGGACCCGGCGCGTAACTGGTGAGCCAGAATGCTAATTTTAGAAAAGAATCGCAATAGCTTTCATGTTGTTCTGTTGATTGCAGTACTCAAATTAATTCATGAAAAAAATGTTACTTAGGTCCTTTTGATAAATTATGCGAGATCTATAGTACAGCAGATAGTCCATTGCTGATAAACGTTCATTTCGAACAATACACCGCAGATTGCTGGTGAATTGTTTGTTGGACATTTGCTGTGTCTCGCTCAAACCAACAGCGAATAATCTAGCGACTACTTTAACGAACTATTTAAGGAACAGCTACTTTAACCGACCGTGTCCATTTAGCAAGTACGGTGTTGAACATAATCTGGAGATTAAAATAACACTTAATTTTAAAAAAAACTTAGCAAGTAACCGCACAATATTGAGTAAAACAAATTAAGGGTGTAGCATTTCTGCATGCGGTGAATAAATTTTGCACCGTGTATATAACTGACAGCATGAATGTTTGTGTTGCTTCTTTCGTGCTTTATTGATGATGCTAACCTCTCAAGCAAAGTTTTCCAAAGCTTCAAATGTGGAACACGAAAACTAATGGACGAACACACACGCGCTAGAGACCCGAAGCCGATGACTTCAGCCGCTCGCCTCAACACAGCTGTAAAAGTTTCGTCGTCGCGTTTTCATGCACCTCCTTATTTCCATATTATGCGGCTTTTTTTCATTTATATTTATGTGAATTGTTGGTTTCATTTTCACAAATATACTTGTACAATTATTACACAAAGGGATGCAAAATCAATGTATGACATACAACTATGTAGTATGATTGAACTTTAATATTACATTGGTGAAAAACACTACGTGGGAATCAGGAAAGTTGGAAACATATCGAATTTTAATCCATATGTATTTTTCAAAACGCGCCGTTGCGCTAATCATTGTATTTACTATCGCTAATCATTGTACTACCGCACGATCGCATATTTGTAACATATGCATTTTTTCCTTTCTCGTACAACAAAGTTGTACCGAAAGGCTATATGATTGCTAAAAAAACTTGATAGAAGGCCCGGAGACCCATAGTGTTATATACCGATCGACTCAGCTCGACAAACTGAGGTGACGTCTGTTTTTTTGTGTATGTGTGTGTGTATGTGTACAAATTTTGTAGGCACACTTAGAATTATCCGATTTACTCGCAACAAGTTGCATTCGACGGGGAATTGTTTGCTATTGGAAATGGGCCCGATCATTGCTTTTCGGAATTATTGAAAAAACATTGTTTTTCCCCAAAGGTCCCCCTTGAAAATTCAAAGAACAATTTTTTTTGAATGGTGGCAAGGCAAAATATTAAAAATGATCGAAAAATGTGATCTATTCCCCAAAGAGCTTTTTTGACCTTTCTAATGTGATTTTTTCAATATATTTTATAATGCACGAGAAAGGCATCATCACTGCTAGGTGGATTAATCTGGGTTTTAAATGGTTATGAATAAGTTTCTTGTCCTTAAGGGTTTTAAACATTAATTTAACATTCTGATGATAAATGCATACGCAGACAGTATGCGTTCCACTTGAACCAGCTAGAATACAATTTTTTGGGCGGCTGCTGGAAAACATAGAAAATCTAATTTTAAAAGTAAAATATTGCTCTTTGAAAATTGAATAAATTTCACGAAGGTTACATAAAAGTAACCTGCGCTGTACATGCACTTTTTCTCCTGCCATATTTTCAATAACAAAATCCCTTAACCCAGGACATGCTCTGCTTATCTCGTCACTATTATAAAAGTCCATAACTACAGTTAGAGTATCATCGCTCAAAGACAACATATTTACTCTGGTCTCCGGTGTGCTCATAAAACCTTTTTCAATCTGTAATGTCTTTGCACGTTGAGCAGTTCGTTGCGAAACACCGAATTCTTGCATCATTTTGTATGCAGTCCAGGATTTGGGAAGGAAGTTAGAATCCTATATCGATCGTTTCTGTCAGATATTTCATCAAATTTTGCCTTCATTTGTTGAAGAATTTCCTGACCGTCTCCGGGTTTCTGGGCACCAGCGCTACCAATTGATTCAGCCCTCGTTGATTCCAAAGAAAACAAAGATTCTGAAAACAAGATGGAAAAATAACTATTAGTTAGAAGCATGTTTCTTCATATAATGTAATACATATTGTATTCGATTATTCTAATTTGTTGCATGATAGGCAACTGCTCTACAAATTGAGCTACTAGGTTGAGGTAAGATTATACGGAACTGATGTTTTTGCCTTTCTCGTACAACAAAGTTGTACCAGAAGGCTATAATTTCACTCCAAAAGCTAAATTTTGATAGAAGGCTCGGAGACCCATAGTGTTATATACCAATCGACTCAGCTCGAAAAACTGAGCACATGTCTGACTGTGTGTGTGTGTGTGTGTGTGTGTGTAGCTCCGGGAATTTTTTATTGTTAAACACGTTTCATATAGAAGGACTTGACCGATTCGAGTGCAACTAGTATCATTCGACGGATAAACTTTCCTAGTTGGACACTATTGTTTTTGTTTGCTAATATCTCATGCGGTTTGAATATAATTCTATTTTTCTTTTATCAAATACGCTGTGTACATGCACATTTTAAATCATTAATCAATTTAGCCGTGACGCAATCCATTACTCTCATAGTTGAGTTATTTTTAAGCAGCGTGATATAATCGCATCAAAGCTATTAACCGCCTAAATGTAGGCAATTTACGTTGCATTTACTATACTAATTCGAATTCAACACATTGAATCGAGAAAGGCATAATCACCACTGGGGGATAAATTTGGGTTTTTCAATTTTCTGAATAATCGAGTACAACTAGTATAACGTAGCAAATCATGATGTCTGAATGAACAAAAAGAAGAGATTATTCTACTTACCAACACTAGGAACAGCGTCAATTTCCGATGATCCAGCGGCATTGGGATCGATTATTTCGAAACCACCATTATTGATGTTTGCTGGTGCGGCGAAATTGTTCACTCTAGATGGTCCCACCACGGCGAAATTATTGGTGCCTGATGGTCCGGCAACGGCGAGATCATCAAGTTTCGATGGTTCAGAAACGGTGAGTTCTTGATTTTCACATTCTATATTAACTGCACTTGGAGCTGCTGGCTCGTTTCCTTTCTTGATAATGCGATAAAGTCGGCAATAGCAGGTATTACAAATGTAGGAACAGCTTTTATCCAATTTTATTCTCCTTTTCAATGCATAATCATACAGTTTAGGAGTAAGTTTCCTGTAACAATTACTCCAAACATGGCAATTTGAGCATTCGTGCTTCATTGTATTAAACGTTTCTTCAGTAAGGCAACTGGACAATTTCACTGATTTTCTTGACTGACATATACTTTATCTTATAGACCACTTTGAATAGTCCCTTTGGGTATCATTTAGGTAGAGTGAACAAGGAAAAGGAGACAGATGAATCATAATCAAAAAAGAAAATACAATGAATTACCTGCATCAAAAATATTGAAAACATATAAACAAAGCAGGTAACCTATTGTATGGATCGCTGAAAACCAACCTTTTTGAAAACGACATATTGCTTTGCCAATTTTGGAGAATGAAGTCATCAATAACAACACCAGACTATTCCGATTGAATTATTTTCAACTATTGCGATTCGTAAATTCTTCTAATAAACGAGACCAAACAAACACTCTTGAATAACATTTTCATACTTTTGATTTAATTTGAGCTATTTGAAATAGTGGAGAATAACGTTCATTCCATGTGTGTATGGGCAGAAAACTTGAAATTTTCAAAAAATGTAACTCAAAAACGGCTCGATGAACATTTCTAATTTTTTGATATGTTATGTAAAAATATTTGAATTTTCATAAAAAAATATAAAAATATATAGTCGTTGTGGTCCAACATTTAAAAAATCTTAAAAAACGAATGTTTTGACCATTTTAGCAAATTTGAGTACACCAATACACCAAACCAAAAATTTTTTGGTAAGAACTAGAAGTAATAAGCTTTCTATCCATAAAAAAATATTGCAAATCGATCCAGTGGTTCAAAAGTTATGATTTTTTTAAAATAAAAAATTTCGAAAAATAGCGATTTTTCTGGTAACCCTGGTAACCCAAAAAATAAAAAAATACGGGTCTAATTATTTTCGATGAAGAACATACCAAGCGATTTTGAGCAAAATTGGACAACTTTTTTTTCAACTCTATTCTTTTCCCTTGGAATCGCTGCATGAGTGAAATTTTCTCAAAAGATGAAAAAAATCCATAAAAATATTTGAATAAATATACTTTTCCTTTCAATTCTTTCAATCAAATCTATTGAAAATGTAGTGAACTTTAATGGATCGTTATTCCGCAAAAAACTTTTTGCCTTCTTCAAAAGAATTCCTGGAAAATTTCCGAAGCTCTTCTTGGTGATATCTAGGAATTTATTCGGGAAATCAATTAGGGATTACTTTGTAAATTCTTTTGAGTATTCCCTCGGAAATTCTTTATGAATATATTGAAAAATACTAAATTAGTTAGGATTTTTCAAAGCAATTCCTGGAGGAACTTCCGAAGGTATTTCGAGATCAGTTTTCCAAGGATTTTTTCAAAGAAATCACTAAGAGAGTGTCTATAAGAATGATTAGCAATTTTCTAAATTATTTCTGGAGGAATTTCCAGAATAAAAACCAAAAAGAATTCCCGGAAGAATTTCAAAACGAATTTCCGGACGATTTTTTGTATGGTTTCTTCAATAAATAGTGATTTGTGAAGAGTTTTTGCTGAAGAAATTCTTGAAAGAACAGCCGTAGGAATCCCGAATAGATTTTTCGAATGAGTTTCTAAAGGTATTCTCGAAGATTTTTCAAAAAATTCTTAAAAGCAAAATATCCAGAAAAACTCCTCCAGGTGTTTTCTAAAGTTTTCCTCAAGATTCTCTCTCTTCAAAAAATCCCAAGGAATCTCAAAAGAAAATTCGAAGCATTTTCCGAAGGTTTTTACAGTAAAGCAGTAATAGAACGCTAGTGGCGCTGCAACCATTGAAATTATTCTGCCAAAATATGCTTCAATAAGCTTAATAGCCTATTCAGATTACGATTAGATTATTTATCGCAATAAATATCGTGTTAAACCTGAGAAAGAAAATTGAATGTATGGGGAAGGCATCAGGTTGTTGTTTATCATGATATTTATAATCATAAATAGCGTAATCTGAATAGGCTATAACTTGGCCGTTTGACACTTATAGTACTGGACCGGCACCTTGGCTGCTAGGTCCAAGCAAACTAGATGTTGGTCACGCGAATAGGTATCAGGATGTTCGGCATGAGTACTTTAGGCATAAAGGTTGTTAAGCATAAAATGCCCCAAAAACAGCCCACGACATAAAGAAGGTGTTATGCCTAACGTTCTTATGCCTAACGTTCTTTTGCCTAACGTCATGGAACCAGAAATCTCCCAGCAATTTGCATCAACACATTTCCTGAAGGAGTTTTCGTAAGAAGTTCTGAAGGATTTCCAGAAAAAATTCCCAAACATATTTTGGGAACATTTCTTGAGAAGTTTTCTTAAGTTTCTAAAAAAAAACAGCTGAAATAAAATTCAAATAAATTTTAGAAAGAATTCTTAACCAAAATGTTTAAATTCTTTGACTAACCATTTTGCTATTTTATGAGTTGGTGATCTTTCGGCAGATATTCTTTCTCTGTTTCTAAAAATTAAAAGAATATCAAACACCTAAAGAAATTTCAACAAAAAAATCGTAAAGGAATCGCCAAATGCGTCTCTAAAGGAATCTCCGAAACAATTCCTTGATTCGTTTTCTAAAGTTTTAGCAAAGAAATTTTCAAATTAAATCCTGGAGGAAGTTCTGAAGCAATTCTTAAAATACGGAGAATTTTCCGATGGAACCTTTGGAGAAATTTTCAGAGGAATACTTGGAGAAGTTTCCTTTGTGATTCCTTTGGGAATTTTGATTCAATGGCTGAAGCAATTTCCGGGTGAACTTGCGAAGGTATTCCTGGAAGAATTTCTTAAGTAATTTACAACATTGTTCATGTGAGGCTACCAACAAATTCTTTAAAAAAACATTTTTCGCAATATGTATGTACTTTTTTGAAATGATTATTTTGCTGCTAACATCTATATATTGCACGTTTTTTTTACCTGGAAATTAATGTAAAACACCTGGAAAAAACCTGGAAAAATCAGGGAATTTTGTTTTTACAGATGAGTAGACACCCATTCTTTGGTCAGTCTATTGTGCAGTTTGGTTAGCTCTGTATGCGAAAACGGGCGACCTTTAGAAAAATGCTTGCACTTTAAAAAGGTTTGCTTCCTGAATGCTCATATGCACCTCATCATCAGGAAATACTCATGCTTCCGATAAAGAATAGGAAATTTATGTTCTGACTATCAGGAAGATTTTTCTTCGGCTGCACCCGACTGCATACAAAATAGATTTTTGCTGTGATAGAGTCTATCCGCAGCTGAGGTGTTTCTTATGGTAATAAGTCGACGATGGCGAAAAGAAAAGAGTAGAGCGAAAACAAAAATCATGTTTTCCCATATTAATGAGATTTGAAATTTTTATAATGAGTGAAGAAAAATGTCCATTATGATCCACTACTTGACATTTGTAGTAGTTAGTTGTAGCTTTTTCATCTTTCCCAATGCGATCAAAAAGTATAAACGTTAAGAAAGTATAAACGTTTTGTTCATGAGGTCAGTCTAATGTGCAGTTTGCTCAGTATGCGAAAACGGGTAGACCAGTAGAAGAATGCTTGCACTTTATAAAGGTTTGCTCCCTGACTGTGCATATGCACCTCATCATTAGGAAATACTCCTGCTTCCGATAAAGAATAGGAAATTTATGTTCTGACTATCAGGAAGATTTTTCTTCGGCTACACCCGACTGCATACAAAATAGATTCTGCTGTGATAGAGTCTATCCGCAAATGAGGTGTTTCTAACGGTAATCAGTCATTGATCAAAAAGAGTAGTAGAGTGAAATCAATTTTTTTTTTATTTATTAATGAGATTTTAATTTGTTATATGAGTGAAAAAAATGTCCATTGAGTTTCACTACTTGACATGTAGTAATTAGTTCTAGTTTCTCCATCCTTCCCGTGTTCATAATGTTGGCGTAAATATCCAAGAGCCCAGCAGTAGGTTGTTTGAAAGTTAAAACCCCAACTTAATTCACCGAGTAGTGATACTGCCTTTCTCGCATTTAGCCAATACACCAATCTTATATGGCGCGAATAAAGTTCGATGTACCGTTTCTTAAAAACTTTTAAACGCAACGGTCGATTGTTGATAAGAAAATTATGTTGAGCTTTTTAGTGGAATGTTTTCACCTGTCATAAGACGAGTTTAAACAATCCCATTGAATTCCACCACTTAACCCTTAAAGGCGCAAGGCGATTTTTTTAGAAATCGCCGAAAATATTTTTAACGTAAATAGCTATTGAAATCATTAAAATTAAACGTATTTTCGGTTTGTTGTTTTAAAACAACATTGCGCATTTAAGGGTTAATTGTATCTTGACAGATACGTATTTCGACCTCAACAGTAAGGCCGTCTTCAGTGTCTCATACTTGACTCGACTCAAGACTCAAGACTCGAGTCAAGTACGAGACACTGAAGACGGCCTTACTGTTGAGGTCGAAATACGTATCTGTCAAGATACAATTAAGTGGTGGAATTCAATGGGATTGTTTAAACTCGTCTTATGACAGGTCGATTGTTATTATTCAATAGTGATCAACTAGGCTTTACCACCTTTCGAATGCAACATGTTGCGAGAAAATCGATTAAGGATTACTATATGAAAAGTTGTCTAATGGTTTTCTTAGCTTTTGTGCATACACATACACTAGGGTGGCTCAAAAAACACTTTTTCAAATTTTTTGATGGGCCGCCCTCTTATTTGGTTCTACTTGATGCCCTGATGCTCTGGACAAAATTTCAGCCAAATCGGTCAACGTTTGGGCGGTGCTAAACTCGTTGGAAGTTTATATGGAAAAATGTATGCAGAAATATCCAAAAACAGTGATTTGCAGTTAGACAATTTACGATCAAGAACCATGATATTCATTCAGTTCTTGTAGAATTAAATACAGAATGTTATGCTGAAAACCGCGAGACGATTAGAGTTTTTTAGGCAAAGATATTAGCATTTTACTGGAGTGTTGTAGGGGTGAATTTATTTCTTTTCAAAGGTAAAAGAAACGAAATTTGCTCAAACCCCACTTCAGAGAAATGCTAATAACTTAGCCGGGCAAACTCTAATCTTCTCGCGGTTTTCTGCATAGCATTCTGTATTGAATTCTTTAAGATCTGAGTGAGTATCATAGTTCTTCATCGTAAGTTGTGCCGTCCAACTGCAATTCACTGTTTTGGGATGTTTTTGCACACATTTTTGCATATAAACTTCCAACGAGTTTAGCACTGCCCAAACGTTGACCAAATTGGCTGAAATTTTGTCCAGAGCATCAGGGCATCAAATAGAACCGAATAAGAGGGCGGCCAATCAAAAAAATTGAAAAAAGTTTTTCCCATACTAATTTGAGCCACCCTAACATACACACATACACACACACACACACACACACACACACACACACACACACACACACACACACACACACACACACACACACACACACACACACACACACACACACACACACACACACACACACACACACACACACACACACACACACACACACACACACACACAAGGGCAGCAGGGACTTTGTCCAAGGGCTTGACGACCCCTCCCCATGGCCACTGCGAGTTAGGGGGCCTGTCTAGGATGTAGTGGGGTTTGACAGTGGGCTATGTTGATCCTCTATAAAAGCTGCATGTGTCTGCAAGCAGGCCCTATCACAGCGACCGTGCGCCGCTCAAAGCACACAAGCCCAAGAGGAGTGCCAACTGGCACATCAGGATTCATACCAGTAAGATCCTGATTATGGTATACTGGTCACGGCAAACGACATTGGACGATTCTCGGTTTTTGGATAGGATTAGGCGTATATGGGCTGACAGTCGAGCTATTCTGTTTCCTGAGTAAAAAAGAGTGACATCTTTTCGAAACGGCAGGCAGGCTAATGGTTCGACTGCCTCCGTCCCGGTAAACAACCTGGCAGGCCTCCGGTAACGCTCAACACCTGTCACCTAGACTGGTGGGTAGTAGGTTCAGATGCACCATTCCTGATCTACGTCGATCCGGCTCTGAACACGGTGCTATAAGGCACCGGAGTCAACCTGCATGGACCTCACTGTTTTCAAAGGCACCCATGGGATCACAAAGGCGACTATCTACAACGGGTAGAGATAACGGCCCGGAGGGGGACCTTTAACATGGAAACGAATACAAAAATCAACGAAGGAGCAGGCGGAGCGATTGTTTTCGCAAAGAGTGGGAAGCTGCAGCGATCTCCAGTGATGGCGCAGGCAGCAGTAGCAAGTACCAGCAGTTTGGCCAAGACTTCTGAGAACCAGGCAGGCCAACAGGAGCTAGGATCCGAGAATAGGGTGTCCACACCAAAATCGGCAAGTAGTGTTATTCAGGAGGAACTACAACTTGGGAGGTCCAACCTGATGGAAGTGCGGAAGCGAGTCAACGAGCTTTATGACTTCGTGAAGGACAAACACAATGTCCACACTAAGATAAAGGTTCTAGTGACGAGCATCAAATCCGCCGTTAAAGCTGCCGAGCACGAACAGAACGCGCTCAAAAAAGAGCTGAGGCAGCTGAAAAAACGCTGAGAGAGGGAGCGGAGCATGCAGCAGACACACAGCAGACACCAATGAGCATCCAAAATACTCGCACGGAGAAGCGAAGCAGGGACTCGCCAGGGGAGCAGGAAGTCCCGAAGAAGCAGCGGAACGTGCACGATTGTGCTAACGTACTAAAGGATGGCGCCAAGAACGGTGAATGGCAAACCGTAGAAAGCCAGCGAGAGAAGAGGAAGAAGCAGAAGGTGACTGTGGAAAAGAAGAAGGAACAGAAGAAGAAAGAAAACGTCGATCTCCTCAGGAGAGGGTCAAGGGCGACGCCCTGATCATCGAAGCGAGCGACAGGACGACGTATGCAGCAATCCTAAGGAAAGTAAGAGAAAACCCGGATCTCAAGGACTTGGGAGAGAAAGTAGTGAGGACTAGGCGTACCCAGAAGGGGAGTTGCTGTTCGAGCTGAAGAAAGATCCAACAATCAAAAGCTCGGCCTTCCGGGAGCTCGTTGCCAATTCCTTGGGCAGTGAAGCAAACGTAAGAGCTCTTACACAGGAAGCAGTAGTCGAGTGCAGAGACCTGGACGAGATTACGTCGGAAGACGAACTGAGGGAGGCTCTTGTCTCACAATGTATGCTGAGTGAGGTGCAGATGACGATCCGGCTTAGGAAAGCGTACGGTGGTACACAAGTAGCAGCGATACGATTACCAGCAGTTGCTGCCAACAAAATGGTGGAGGTGGGCAAGGTGAAAGTCGGATGGTCGGTGTGCCCGTTGAGACTCACTCCGCGGGTCACCAAAGAGATGGAGAGATGCTTCAAATGCATGGCGTTTGGACACCAGGCGCGAAACTGCAAAGGTCCGGATAGATCCGGTCTATGTAGAAAATGTGGCGAAGAAGGACACGTTGCTAGGGACTGTACGAAGCAACCGCGATGCCTGCTCTGCAAACCGGAGGACGGAAACGACCATACGACGGGTGGCTTCCAATGCCCTGCATACAAGAAGGCGATGGCGGGCCGAGATTAATGGAGATCATCCAGTTGAATCTCAATCATTGCGACACCGCACAGCAGCTGTTGTGGCAGTCGACAACAGAAGCAATGTGCGACGTGGCAATTATTGCTGAGCCGTACCGGATCCCTTCTGACAACGGCAACTGGGTGGCGGATGCTACGGGGATTGCGGCTATCCAAGTGATGGGCAGATTCCCTATCCAAGAGGTGGTAGACAGCTCTAACGAAGGTTTTGTTGTCGCCAAAATCAACGGGATCTTCGTGTGTAGCTGCTACGCACCCCCACGGTGGACTTCATTGGGGAATAACAGGATGCTGGATGCCGGCACGGAGAAGCTGATCGGCCTTAAGCCCGCAATCATCGGAGGCGACTTCAATGCTTGGGCAGTGGATTGGGGAGCAGGCTGACCAACGCCAGAGGTTACAGTTTGCTGGAGGCGCTTGCAAAGCTGGAAGTCAGACTGTGCAACGAAGGTACCGTTAGTACATTTCGCAGAGACAGCAGGGAGTCCATCATTGACGTGACGTTTTGCAGCCCGTCGCTGGTGAGAAACATGACCTGGAGAGTTTGTGAGGACTACACTCATAGTGATCACCAAGCTATCCGGTATAGTGTTGGAACACGGCTACCGACGATGCGGAGAGGGATAAGGACTACCGGGCGAAGATGGAAAACGAAGGACTTTGACAAGGAGCTTTTCATCGAAGCACTTCGAGTTGACAGCGGCGCAATAAATCTGGAAGCAGATGAACTGACGGAAACGTTAGCGAGGGCTTGCGATGCGTCGATGCCAAGAAAACTGGAGCCATTAGACAGCCGACGCCCAAATTACTGGTGGAACGAATCTCTTACCAATCTTCGTGCTGCCTGTCTCAGGGCCAGGAGACGTTTTCAGAGGGCAAGGTCTGAAACGGTAAGAGAAGAACGTAAGATAGTTTTCCGGGAAGCTAGAGCGGCTTTCAAACGGGAGATCAAAGTCAGCAAGTCCAACTGCTTCAAGCAGTTGTGCCAAGAAGCTGACGCTGATCCTTGGGGCAATG
The DNA here is from genome assembly GCF_024139115.2 of Armigeres subalbatus. NCBI lineage: Eukaryota > Metazoa > Arthropoda > Insecta > Diptera > Culicidae > Armigeres > Armigeres subalbatus. Next base: position 155,741,136 of record NC_085140.1, on the reverse strand, counting down.
CTTATCGGGTGGCAATAACGAAAATCAAGGGTCCAGCGACGCCAGCGGAGATGTGTCCGGACAAGCTGAAGATCATCGTGGACGGTCTTTTCCCGCAACATGATTCTACGATGTGGCCGCCTGCACCGTACGAAGATGAAGACCGTGTCACCATTGCAGGTATGCAAGTCTCCAACGACGAGCTGTCATCAGTGGCGAAAGGTCTGAAGAAGAAGAAAGCTCCGGGTCCGGATGGAATTCCAAACGTGGCTTTAAAAACTGCGATACTGGCGTTTCCAGATTTGTTCAGGATGGTGCTGCAGAAATGCCTAGCAGATGGTTACTTTCCGAATAAGTGGAAGATTCAGAAACTGGTGTTACTGCCGAAACCAGGAAAACCGTTGCCAGCTTCGTATAGGCCCATATGCCTGCTGGATACACTGGGGAAGCTTCTGGAAAGGATTATCCTTAACAGGCTGACGCAGTTCACGGAGGGTGAGATCGGCTTGTCGGAGAAGCAGTTTGGATTCCGAAAAGGCAGATCGACGGTGGATGCAATTAAGGCGGTCGTTGAAGTTGCAGAGAAAGCATCCAAGAAAAAGAGGTGCGGTAATCGGTTCTGCGCCGTAGTAACAATTGACGTCAAAAACGCGTTCAACAGTGCCAGCTGGGAGGCCATCGCCGTAGCGCTGCATGGAATGCGGGTTCCTGGCTATTTGTGTAGAATCCTTAAGAGCTACTTCGAAAACCGGATTCTGGTCTACGATACGAACTCGGGGCAGAAGTCGATTAGGGTTACGGCGGGTGTTCCGCAAGGCTCCATACTTGGCCCAATGCTGTGGAACGTTATGTACAACGGAGTGCTAAAGCTGAAGTTGCCCAAAGGCGTGCAGATCTTCGGATTCGCGGATGATGTCGTTCTAACGATAACCGGAGAGTCGCTGGAAGAGGTAGATATGCTGGTGGCGGAGACGACCGACGCAGTTGAAAACTGGATGAATGGGGTCAAGCTGCAGCTTGCTCACCACAAAACGGAAGTGATGCTGGTCAGCAACTGCCGAATCATACAGCGAATGCAGATTATCGTCGGAGAGCACGACATACCGTCCGTGCGGGCTTTGAGACATCTAGGAGTGATGATCGACGACCGTTTGAATTTCAACACCCATGTCGACTATTCCTGCGAGAAGGCGGCTAAGATGGTCAGTGCGCTTGCTAGGATCATGCCGAACGTTGATGGACCGAGAGGCAGCTGTAGGCGTCTTCTGGCGACCGTATCATCCTCAATACTTAGGTACGGCGTTCCAGCCTGGGGAGCTGCGCTCAAGACGAAACGTAATCGCAGGAAGTTGAATAGCGTGTTTCGTCTAATGGCCATTCGAGTGGCGAGTGCGTACCGAACAATTTCGTCAGAGGCAGTTTGCGTTATCGCAGGGATGATTCCAATCTGCATAACCTTAGCAGAGGATATCGAGTGCTACCAACGGAGAGGTACCAGAAATGTGAGGGAGACGATGAGACTGGACTCAATGGTGAAGTGGCAGCAGGATGGGACAATGCAGACAATGGAAGGTGGACCCACCGGCTCATCCCCAATGTGTCGACGTGGGTGAACAGGGAGCATGGAGAGGTGAACTTTCACCTCACTCAGTTCCTATCCGGACACGGTTGTTTCCGCCAATATCTGCACCGATGTGGCCATGCGTCATCGCCATTCTGCCCGGCGTGTATCAACGTAGAGGAGACTCCAGAGCACGTGTTATTCGATTGTCCGAGGTTTGCGGAAGCACGTAGAGGAATGCCTGCCCTAAGCGTGGACAACATCGCAGAGCGAATGTGTCACGATGAAGATACGTGGAATGTTGTAAGCAGAGTCGTGAGGCAAATATTGTCAGAGCTGCAGCGTAGATGGAGAAGGGACCAGCAAACAAGCGTCGGCTCGGAGGAAAATCCAGCATAGTGAGCAGTGTTGGCCTCGGGTCGTCGGGGCGCCGGTGAACCGGAAGTTTTCTGCCAACCGGAATCGTCGGACCGACTTCGGCACTCGATCAGTCAACCTGCTGAAGAAAGAAGAAATAAGAAGGAAGTGCTTCGGGTATGTAGGGCACCGCCAGTGCGGACGTTATCCACCACCGGAACTGTCGGACCACCTCTGCAACCCGAAGACGAAGTCGGCGCAATGCGCGAAAGCGTCCCCTGCGATAGCCGCCGGTAGTCGGGGCACCATCAGTGCGGAAGTTTCCTTCACCGGAACTGGTGGACCACCCTCGACGCCGGGGGAAGTCAGGAGGATTCGAGTGAGGAAGTTTGCGGCACGACCGCCGAGGGATCGAGACAATGAAGCAGTGGATCTCAGCAAGCCAGTCGGCGAACTAGCCTAAGCTAGGGGCCGGAATTTTAGTAGAAGTGCATGAGCACAGCCCCCCCCCGAAGTAGTCGCAGCATCCAGTGGTCCCGGGGGGATCGAGGCAAGGAGGATAAGGGACCCGGTTTATCCGGGAGGCACATTTTTAGCAGGTCGGGAGGAGCCCATCCCTGTTCGCCTTCGAGCATAGTGTGGATGCTCGAGGTGTCTGTCGCGCAGATTTTTGATGGCCTTTAACCCTTGAAAAAAAAAAAAAAAAAAAAAAACACACACACACACACACACACACACACACACACACACACACACAACGCAACGAATCCCTGCGACAACACGAAGAAGAGCGACCGTTGAGCAGAAGTGGAAGATGAGAGCTTTTAATAAGGACCTCTTCGTTGAGGCGCTTCGTCCGGACAATAGTATCGAGCACATTGATGCGGCCGAACTGATAAGGAGAATGGTAACGGCTTGTGACGCCGCAATGCCGCGAAAACTGGAACCTAGAAGCAATCGCCGTCCAGCCTACTGGTGGAATGAGAGGCTCAGTGCGCTGCGTGCTGCTTGTCTCAGATCCAGGAGGCGGGCACAGAGAGCGAGGACGGAACCAGAAAGAGAGGAGCGCAAGGCGGCATTCCGGGAAGCTAGAACCGCATTGAAACGAGCAATCAAGATTAGCAAATCAGACTGCTACAAGGAGCTATGCCGAGAAGCAGACGCCAATCCCTGGGGTGATGCGTACAGAATTGTGATGGCGAAGATCAAAGGCCCGTCGACGCCAGCTGAAATGTGTCCAGTAATGCTGAAGGAAATCGTGGAAGGTCTCTTCCCGAAACACGACCTGACTACGTGGCCACCAACACCATACGGCGAAGATGCGGAAGCAATTGCCGAGGATCGACAAGTGTCCAATGACGAGCTGACAGAAGCAGCAAGGCACCTGAAAACGAAGAAAGCTCCCGGTCCAGATGGAATACCAAACGTGGCTCTGAAAGCTGCGATATTGGCATATCCGGACATGTTCAGAACGGTACTCCAGCGGTGCCTGGACGAGGGTAACTTTCCAGAAATGTGGAAGACCCAGAAGCTGGTGTTGCTGCGAAAACCTGGGAAGCCACCGGGAATCCGGCCTCGTATGAACCGATATGCCTGATAGATACAGTTGGGAAGCTCCTGGAGAGGATCATCCTCAACAGGTTGACAAAGTGTATGGAGGGTGAGGTGGACTGTCAATGATGCAGTTCGGATTCCGAAAAGGAGTATCAACTGTTGATGCAATCCGGACAGTACTCGAAAGTGCTGAGAAAGCGTCCAAACAGAAGCGAAGAGGAGATCGATACTGCGCAGTGGTTACGATAGACGTGAAGAACGCGTTCAACAGCGCCAGTTTTGAAGCAATTGCCGCAGCGCTGCACAGAATGCGGGTTCCCGGCTATCTGTGTAACATTCTGAAGAGCTACTTTCAGAGCAGAGTTCTGGTGTATGACACAAACGAAGGGCAAAAGTCGATGCGTGTTACGGCGGGTGTTCCTCAGGGTTCCATACTCGGCCCAAGCCTTTGGAACGGGATGTATGATGGAGTCCTGACACTGCAGCTGCCCAGGAAAGTGAGAATCGTGGGTTTTGCGGACGACGTGTCGCTAACAGTGATGGGCGAGACACTCGAAGAAGTGGAGGCGTCTGTGACGGAGGCGATAACCACAATCGAGAGTTGGATGAATGGAGTCAAGCTACAGATAGCTCACCAAAAACGGAGGTGCTATTAGTCAGCAACTGCAAAGCAATCCAACGGATGGAGATCGTAATCGGAGGGCATGAAATTACATCGAAACGGTCACTGAAGCACCTGGGAGTGATGATTGATGACCGGCTGAACTTCAACAGCCATGTCGACTACGCCTGTGAAAAGTCGGCGAAGGCAATGAACGCGATAACGAGGATCATGCCAAACGTTGGCGGACCAAGCGGTATGGAGTTCCTGCTTGGGGGAAAGCACTGCAAACCAAGCGGAACCGTGAAAAACTAAAAAGTGTGTTCCGGTTGATGGCCATACGGGTTGCAAGCGCGTATAGAACAATATCGTCGGAGGCAGCATGCGTTATTGCCGGGATGTTACCTATCTGCATCGCACTGGAGGAAGATATCGAGTGTTATCAGCGAAGAGACACCAGAAACATAAGGAAGGTGGTGAGAATCCGTTCGATGGCGAGATGGCAACAGGAGTGGGACAGTACGGAGAAAGGAAGGTGGACCCACCTTCTTATTCCGAATCTGGCAACGTGGATAAATAGAAAGCATGGCGAGGTAAACTTCCACCTGACGCAGTTCCTGTCGGGCCACGGATGCTTCAGGAAGAATCTGCATCGGTTCGGCATGCCAACTCACCGTTCTGTCCGAACTGTGAGAACGTCGAAGAGACGCCGGAGCACGTGGTCTTCGTATGTCCAAGGTTTGAGGCAATACGAAGGCCGGTTTAAGCTTGGAGAACGTCGTTGAGGAAATGTGTCGAGAGGAAAGCACTTGGAATGCGGTCGACAGGGTAGTATCGCGCATATCATCAGTTTTGCAAAAGAAATGGCGCAACGACCAAAGAGAATCGGTACCGGGAGAAATTCTTTTGTCGGGGAACTCTCCGTCGGTGTAGGCTAGATCCACCGCCGGGGACTAGACTGAGTAGATCGCGACGAAATACCACCAGCGACGGGTAGTCAGGGCACCAGTGAACCGGACGCCCTGTTCCACCGGAATCGCTGGACTGACCTTGGCACCCGGCTGGTTGGCTTCGGTGTGGGATCGCCGGGGAATTCTCTGTCGGGGTAGCTAGATCCGCCCTCGAGGACTAGACCGAGTAGAACGCGAAGAATTAGTTGTTTAAAGTCGTCAATACACCAACCACTTCAAAGTGGAGGCCAAGGAGAGGTGCTTAACAGCACAACAGGCCGACTTCTCCGAAGTAAAGCAGATTGGTAGTACCGGAGAAGTGCAGGCATCGACACAGAAAGATTTGATGATAAGCTCGAATGAGCTCGTAGTACAAGACGCATCTTGCGGTCCCGGGGAGGAGCAAGATAGCAAAGCTAGGAAAGGAGGTTTTTCCTCCCATCACAGTGGAAGCAAGTTTCCATAGAAACAAGGATTACATAATTATAGGTAACATAGCAGGCGTGAACCCCAGAGCCCAATCCCCCTAGCAGACAGCAAGGGGAGAAGGTGAATGTTTCCAAGCAGTTTTGCGAGGAAGTGCAGACGAAAGTGTCATAACTCAATAAAAAACACACACACACACACACACACACACACACACACACACACACACACACACACACACACACACACACACACACACACACACACACACACACACACACACACACACACACACACACACACACACACACACACACACACACACACACACACACACACACACACACACACACACACACACACACACACACACACAAGGGGGCAGCAGGGACTTTGTCCAAGGGCTTGACGACCCCTCCCCATGGCCACTGCGAGTTAGACCGGGACCATCGTCCCTAACCCCTAATCCCAAGGCGTCAAGCGACCCGTGCCGAGGGGATGCATGGCCAGGGGGGTGAAATAATAAGCTAGGCCTTTAACGGAGCCTGTGGGGTACCTGGGCACCCCCCACAGTAATTGTCCCTTACCGCGTCATGCTGGGCTCTGGCGTGGTGGATCTCTTTTCCCGAGCAACTCGTGGGATCAAAATGGAAAACCAAGACAATTCTTCAACTAGTGATAGTAGTGTAGGCAACAACCCCTTCGCAAGAGGTGGGTTGTTCAGGTCTCCGCCTAGGAGGCCAGAGGCAATAGTCGGCAGCTCAGTGCGCAGCGCCAGCGTGGGTCACTTAACCTTCCTCTCGGCTAAAAAAACGCCGGTAGAGGTTATTGACGGCCCATGGCTTGTGGAGGCGATGAACCGCAAACGCGATGGGCTCTCGGCCTTCGAGGTGGCGACGGAACAGCTGGACGCCATCATCGACTTTGCGTCATCGAAGCATAATATCAGTAAGGACCTCAAGAGGAGCTTGCAGAAACTTCGAAAGTCGATGTTGGACGCCAAGCTTGAAACGGCGGTCGGGACGGCCAAGTTCGAATCCGTGAAATCCATGGAGTCGAGGTCTACCCAGACTGAGGCCCAAGAATTCGCGGATTTGGGCAAGGTCGAATCGACCGAGGGCGTGCCAGCGAAGACGGTGGTGCCAAAGTCTACCAAGACTGAGGCTCAAGTATTCGCAGGCACGTCGGGGTGGCTGCTCCAAAGGAGCAGACACAAAACGGGGAGACAGTCTCCAGGGGATGAGCTCCTGGGGCCGCCCCAAAACGCGGAGGGTTACTACCCCGAACAAGGGTAGTGGGCTGGGAAGCTGAACCCCGGCCAGGTACCTCCAAAACCAGGGAGGGAAGGACCTGGAAAGGTCCGTCCACCCAGGAAAGACGGTGGTAAGGGGTTACGGCAGCTGAGAGCTCTCAGCCGCTCCAGACCAGGGAAATAGAGGGGGATGACGCCTCCTGGACCCTGGTCAAGAACAAGAGGAAACCGAAGACGTCAAGGGCCGAAAAGAAGGCCCAGGCGAATGATGAGGGTAGCAAGAAGTCTAGGGTAGGCGCCAATCGCTCCAGGGGCGATGCCCTAGTCATCAAAACGGACGAGGCTAAGTACTCGGACGTCTTGAAGGCGATGAGGAGTGACGTCAAGCTCGGTGAACTCGGCGCCGACGTACGTCGAATAAGACGTACTCGGATGGGCGAGATGATCCTCGAGCTAAAGCGGGGCGTCTCAAGACAAGAAGTTGGCGGAGGAAGTCCTAGGCGAGACGGTCAAGGTGAGGGCACTCACGACGGAGGTGAATCTAAGGGTTAAAGACCTGGACGAGATCACCGAAGTCGAAGAGCTCGTCACGGCACTGCGGCGACAGTGCGAAGTGGAGGCGTCCACCGCAGCCGTTCGGCTACGGAAAGGTCCGGCAGGGACACAGGTAGCATTGGTTCGGCTACCTGCAGCGGACGCCTAAAAGGTAGTCAAGTTAGGGAGCGTCAAGGTGGGGTGGTCGGTATGCCCTGTGGGCATATATGAGCAACCAGAAGTTTGCTTCAAGTGCCTGGAACCGGGGCACAAGCAATGGGACTGCAAAGGCCCTGACAGAAGCAAGCTCTGTCGACGCTGCGGATTGGAGGGACATAAGGCACAATGTTGCACGAACCCTCCCAACTGTTTGATCTGTTCCAGCAAAGCTGCGAACAGCAAGCACCCCATGGGGGGTTCGAAGTGCCCGGCGTTTAAGCGTGCTGCAAAATCACAGTGCAGGTAACGCAGCTAAACCTGAACCATCTGTGATACAGCCAAGCAACTGCTGTGTCAGACAGCTGCTGAATGGGGACGGATATCGTCATCATAGCAGATCCTTACCGGGTACCCGCCAGGAACGGTAATTGGGTCACCGATGGGTCTAAAATGGCGGCGATATGGACAACGGGGAAATACCCAGTCCAAGAGTTGGTGTCTTCGACACACGAGGGCTTCGTCATTGCCAAAGTCAACAGGGTCTTCTTCTGCAGCTGCTATGCGCCTCCTCGATGGTCGATCGAGCAGTTCGGTAGATTGTTTGACGGCTAACTTGATGGTGCGTAGTCCGGTGGTGATAGCGGGGGACTTCAACGTGCCAATGGGGGCAGATCCTGCTGGAATCACTGGCCATGTTGGATGTGGACTTGGCTAATGTCGGTACCAAAAGTACCTACAGCTGGAACGGTGCCCAGTCAATTATCGACGTTACGTTCTGGAGCCCTGGCCAAACGAGTAGTTCAAACTGGAGGGTAGGTGATGGCTACACTCACAGCGACCACCTGGCGGTTCGCTACAGTATCGACTATACGACCAGCATTCAGCGGACGGAAGGGGCGAGGCCTTGTCCTCGTATGTGGAAGACATCATACTTCGACGACGAGGTGTTTAAGGAAGCGCTCCGCCGCGAGCACAATACTCTCGGTCTGAGCGGCGAGCAGCTGGTAACAGTACTCTCGCGTGCATGCGATGCCACCATGCCTAGGAAAGTCCACCCTAGGAATGGGAGACCACCGGCTTACTGGTGGACTCAAGCAATTGCGAACCTGCGCCGCGCCTGCCTACGGGCAAGGAGGCGGATGCAGCGAGCACGCACAGAAGAGGAGCGTGTTGAACGACGGGTGGCGTTCGTGGCTGCTAGAGCCGCTCTGAAGACTGAGATTAGATCAAGCAAAAAAGCCTGCTTCGAGGGCCTGTGTCAAAGTGCCAACGCGAATCCATGGGGTGACGCCTACAGGGTCGTAATGGCCAAGACACGTGGGGCGATGGCCCCTACAGAGCGGTCTCCAGAGATGCTGGAGAGGATCATCGCGGGCTCTTCCCACGTCACGACCCAAGTCCCTGGCCTCCCTTTGTGGAGCTGCCACGGGCCAGGGTGGCCGACGAGGGAAGAGTAACGGTGGCGGAACTTGCGGGGATTGCACAGACCCTTAGTGTAGGTAAGGCGCCAGGACCGGATGGTATTCCGAACCTGGCCATCAAAGCGGCCATTGCCGAGGCTCCCGAGATGTTCAGATCTGTTATGCAGAGATGCCTGGACGAGGGAGTCTTCCCTGAAGCATGGAAAAGGCAGAGCTTGGTCCTATTGCCAAAAGCGGGAAAACCACCTGGGGATCCGTCGGCATATAGACCAATATGCCTGCTTGATACGGCGGGGAAGGTGCTCGAGAAGATCATCCTCAACAGGTTGTTGATACGCACGGAGGGTGCAGATGGTCTATCGAGTAACCAGTTTGGCTTCCGAAAGGTTAAGTCGACCGTACACGCTATCTTGTCGGTTACCAAATCCGCGGAGATAGCTATCCAGCGTAAGAGGAGGGGAGTTCGCTATTGTGCAGTAGTGACTCTCAACGTGAGAAATGCTTTCAATAGTGCCAGTTGGGCAGCTATTGCAGATGCGCTACTGCGTCTTGGAATTCCCGAGTACTGGTATACGACACGGAGGCGGGTCGGAAGTGCGTTGACATAACCTCAGGGGTTCCGCAAGGTTCCATACTGGGTCCGGTATTATGGAACGTCATGTACGACGGTGTCTTGAGGTTGAAGTTCCCGGTGGGCGTGGCAATCGACGGCTTTGCTGACGATATTACGCTGGAGGTCTACGGCTAATCGATCGAAGAGGTGGAGTTGACTGCAGCCCACTCGATCGCAATTGTGGAGGAATGGATGAGTTCCAGGAAGTTAGAACTGGCTCACCACAAGACTGAGGTGGTTGTTGTTAACAGCCGAAAGTCGGAGCAACAAGCGGTGATAAGGGCAGGCAACTGCGCGGTCACCTCTGAACGCTTCATCAAACTCTTGGTGGTTAAGTTCACCTTTGGTAGCCACGTCAATTACGCCTGCAAGCGTGCCTCCACAGCTATAGTGGCATTGTCCCGGATGATGTCCAATAGCTCTGCGGTTTATGCCAGCAAGCGCAAGCTTCTGGCTAGCGTTGCTCTGTCCATACTGAGGTATGGGGGGCCAGCTTGGGGCACGGCCCTGCGTATTAACTGCTACAGAACGAAGTTAGAAAGTACGTATAGGCTCATGTGCCTAAGAGTTGCGAGCGCGTACCGTACCGTGTCGCACGATGCACTTTGCGTCATCACCGGTATGATGCCTATCGACATAGTTATCGGTGAAAACATAGAGTGCTTCGAAATGCGCGACACGAGAGGCATCCGTAGGACTGTCAGGTTGGCCTCAATGGTCAAATGGCAGCGTGCGTGGGACAGTTCCACTAAGGGTAGATGGACACATAGGTTGATACCGGAGATAGGTACGTGGGTCAAGAGGCGCCATGGGGAAATCACTTTCCACCTGACCCAGGTCCTTACAGGCCATGGATGCTTCAGACAGTACCTACACCGGTTCGGACACTCGGCCTCGCCCGAGTGTCCGGTGTGCGTAGGTTTAGAGGAAACGGCGGAACACGTGTTGTTCGTGTGCCCGCGTTTTCGCACAATGCGTGACCACATGCTTGCCACATGTGGTCTGGACACTACCCCGGACAACCTAGTCCGGAGGATGTGTAAAGATGAAGTTGGCTGGAACGCCGTTTTATCGGCTATCGTCTAAATCGTCTCGGAGCTACACAGAAGGTGGCGCGTGGACTCGAGGAATGGCTAGTTCAGGCGCAAATAAGAGGTGGTCCAAGGGTTCGGAGTCGGCTTCATGGGTCATACCGGTGCCCTGTGGTCGAACTCGATCCTTTTATCGAACAAGTGGCCGCGCGACAAACAACACGGTATCGTCGCTATCGCGGTGCCGGTCAACCGGGCGGGGTCCCAGCCCGAGGACGGAAAGGGGTCCTCGTCAAAGCTAGGGCAGGCGTAGGCACCGCGTCGGCAAGTCCCTCTGTGTGCTGGCGAATAGGCCCTATCGCAGAAAGGTCAATTTGGGGTGCACGCGGCATCATCATTCTTGATACCAGTCGTGCAGAGGGAAGCAGGCGCGAAGTCGACCCTGCCCACCTTCCGAGGACATAGGGAGTGGTAAGGCCACCTGGAAAGCCGGCAAAGCGCTGGCACGATACCATGGTGTTCTTCTAAAAAAGCGAGTCACGATGTTCGATGCTGCAAGGACACGCAGCTAACTTCGAGGGTGCGTTATGCACTGGCCCCCCTTTGAAGCATTACTTTCTGGTTGTACCGAAGGGACGATGGGCTTGGCGACAATGGAAACGGTTTAGCTGGTCGGGGATGCAGTCCTGCCTCCCTCATTGGAGGTGGCCCCTAACCCAGCACTTCCTGGTCAACCCAGGATGTCACACGGACAGACAGACATTTGCCCAGCTCGTCGAGCTGAGTCGATTAGTATATAACACTATGGGTTTCCGAGGCTTCTATAAAAAGTTCGTTTTCGTAGTGAAATGATAGCCTTTCGGTACAACTTGGTTGAACGAGAAAGGCAAAAAATCGTAACAGTCAAAACATTTTAATGTTAAAACACTAACCTAAGCTGTACCATGTGACTCCACACGTCTTGACGCATTGTTCATACGAAGAATTGAAAATGGGAATGCGATCCCATTGTTTACCATTGGAAATTGGCCTGATCGAACATTGAGTTCTGGAATTATTTAAACAATTTTTTTTTTCAAAAATGGTGTCAATGCGTAGTAATTAATGCAAAAACTTGCAAAATGATAGAAAAAATGTGATCTGCTTTTTTTGACCTTGTGTGATTTTTCAATACATTTTACGATGCACGAGAAAGGCATCATCACCGCTAGATGGATTAATCTGTTTTTTTTAATACGAATGGTATAATTAATATCAGATTTTCAGTATTTTTTGTATATATCTAGTATCATTTTTGTTTCTTTTACTCATAGAAGTCAGCACCATGGTTTCAGCAGAGAGTAAAACACCAGCCACTGTTTTCGATTTATTGATTGCAAAATGGAAGTACTATATGTACTGCATCATACTAGCACCTGTCATCTTTGATTTGTCACAACTTTCGTTACACGACTGCCGTTGAGTGATTACATGGTAAAAGAAAAGGATCACGAACATAAACCGTTTTTGATTTAGATTGCGATTTTATGATGTTTTCTGGTGTATTACATTAACACAAAGTGTATACACAAACTCCAAGACCAAAGCGAAGGCATTTCTCTTTAGCTTTTGCTTTATTGCGCTGGGGGAAGCTGTTTCCTTAGAAGCTTCAGTGTGAGTGAACCGTATAATCAATGAATCCATCCCGCCGTTATCAGGATAAACTTTTTATGAGGTTCTGGAACGTTGCAACGGGGTTAGCTATATAGCTGGAATGAAAATATAGGAAACTTGAGCAAAATGCTTTGCAGTGAGAAATTGTGTTTATTTTCAGGTCATATTATTGAAACGCATTCGTATAGGGCTATATAACAAAAGTTAGCAACATGCAAACTGCAATAATCTTATCAATATTCCTTTATAAAATCAAGCGGTTCAGAAAACTAAATGAAAATCATGATTATTTGTGCCGATCTTATGTAAAAATGCTGATCAAACTAAAATCTAACTAAAGTACAAAGAAACAATAACCCTATTCATAAAATTCTAATCCATAACCGGATCACATTTCTTGAACCTGTGTTTCACTTTTGAACGAATAAGTTGTCATAAGAGTCCAATCTCTGCAACGGATTTTATGATAATGGGTGCTTGAGCGACAATAATGAGGCTTCTCGAGATTATTCGTTGGCACAATGCTATTCAACTTCAACACGCTTGATGAGTAATTAATACAAATAGGCTGAAATTATGTCGCGTGATTGAGCGATGGTATTCTTTAGTATTCATTATATTCGGATACGTTTTGTCCAAGAGAACAATGGAGAGATCCGGAAGGAAAATAAAGATCATTTTGCCCATTCACTGGTGTGATGAGCTCGACATGGCCAATTCATTATGATTAAATTGTGCTATTATCCATCAAAGGCTCGTATGAAAGCGACATCGAAAATTAATGGCACAGGCATTAATGTCATCGCCGTCGGCACTCTAAATCGCGATGAGACATTCATGGCAGTGCTCGAATTTTTTGCACGCATGACGTTTACGGTAATGAATTGTAAATGTTTAATTTTTGTTTCCATTATTTCACTGCGATTGTTTTGGCACACTGACAGGACATGTTAATATGTCTTGCATATGTCATGGAAACAATTGATCCCAAACCTATGAATTTGATTATGGTTTATGTTCAACTACAAACATACGCGTTATTTCAGTTTGTTTGACATCTATTCATCTGCAGGTTTCAATTATGTAACAAAGGGTTAAATATACACTGGAGTCGGTTTTTATGCACAGCATACGTTCAGCGTTGATTAAAACCGTATAAAAAACACGTAAATTCCAAAAACCGCGTAAAAACGACTTCATTGAAAATGGATTTTTTTCGCGGTTTTTACGTGTTTCTCGACCATTAAAAAACAACGTAAAAAAGTTTTGAAAAAATCCGCGATTTTTAAACGTAATTCAGCTTGGTTTTAATGTAGTGCATGCTCCTTGTGGTACATATAATAGAATGTGCATAACAGTATAACTCCTTGGATCTACACGTATAACCAAAGATTTCTGATGACTGTCGACCTGTTTCAAATATGGTGCATGTTCCTTGTGGTACATAACTTCTTGGCCATGCAAAAAATCCTAGAATTAAAAAAAAACACTTTAATGAAGTAAGAAAAAAAATCTATGGATTTGTTTTAAATGTGGTAAGAACTCTATATGTCAGGAATATAGAATTGACATTAATTCGATACGTTATAGGTAGTTTGAATCAATCGTGAATATTATCTTGCCAAGCATATTATACTTACCGATTATCATTTGGTCATTTGATCAATTTAAAGCTTGAAGCACTTTCTGGTAAAAGAATGTAAGGACGTAAAGAACGGACTATTGGGTCGGTGGATACTGGATTGTCGAACAAACTGGATAATATGGGGTTCTGGGTTGTATAATGGTCGGAAAAAGACGAAATTTAGACAAAGTTAATTTCAACACCTTTTCTACTAGATTATCTCCATATAGAGAAAATAAAATGTTTTAAATTAGCATTTAGCCTATTTTAGGAGAGGTTGGGGCTCTGCCTACCAAACAAATTAAATCGAAGGAATTTTTTTTTTTTTTCTTTCTAATTTATGAAATTTTTGGACATTAGAAGAAAATGATTCTAATATATTAAAAAGTTTGCAAAACTGTGATTTAATTACTTTGGGATGTTTAGAAAAAAAAACAGCAGAAATGCCAAAACTGAAGATTTTAACGGTTATTGCCAGGTCAGCTGTAAGTACACAATCTGGGCGAACTACGCACCCAGAGAAAACAATGGATCACCGATGAGACCTGGAGGAAGATAGAGGAGCGAAGAGAAGCCAAAGCCGCGATAGAGCGATCGAAAACCAGAGGAGCCAAAGTCTTAGCCCGTCAACGATACACGGCTCTTGAGAAGGAAGTAAAACGCTCATGTCGACGGGACAAGCGAGCGTGGGCAGACTCTCTGGCCGACGAAGGAGAGAGAGCCGCCGCAACCGGGGACATTCGCCTCCTCTACGATATCTCACGACGCTTAAGCAGGGCGAAGATGAATGCAACGATGCCTGTGAAAGACGCGAATGATCAGTTATTGACCGACCCAACTGACCAGCTGAAACGCTGGTTCGAGCACTTCGAACAACTTTTTCAAGTGCCAACCAGGCCATCACCACCTCGGCATGATCTGCCTAGGATCCGACGTATAACACGTGTCAATACCGAAGCTCCATCACTGCTAGAGATTCAAACAGCCATCCAAAGCATGAAATCGAATGAAGCCCCAGGGGTCGACCGCATATCAGCCGAGATGCTCAAAGCTGACCCCATGACATCCGCTCAACTACTGCATCGTTTATTTCGTAATATCTGGGACACCGCAACTTTCCCGGTCGACTGGATGCAAGGTATCTTAGTGAAGGTGCCCAAAAAGGGTGACCTGACTGTATGCGATAACTGGCGAGGCATTATTTTGCTGTGTACCGTTCTCAAAGTCCTGTGCAAAATTATCCTAGCCCGGATCCAGGAGAAGATCGATGCGACTCTCCGGCGGCAGCAAGCCGGATTCCGTGCCGGAAGATCCTGTGTGGACCATATTGTCACGCTCCGCATCATTTTGGAGCAGGTCAACGAATTCCAAGAGTCCCTTTACTTGGTATTCATTGACTACGAAAAAGCTTTCGACCGTCTCAATCACGAGAATATGTGGGGCGCCCTGAGACGCAAGGGGGTTCCTGAGAAAATCATCGGCCTCATCGAAGCACAGTACGAGGCCTTTTCGTGTAGAGTGCTGCACAATGGGGTCCTGTCCGACCCTATCCGGGTCGTAGCTGGTGTGAGGCAAGGATGTATTCTATCACCGTTACTGTTCCTCATCGTAATCGATGAGATTCTGGTAGATGCGATTGACCGTGAACCAAACCGCGGGCTGTTATGGCAGCCTATAACCATGGAGCACCTAAACGACTTCGAATTGGCGGATGACGTTGCACTACTCGCGCAACGGCGCTCTGATATGCAGAGTAAACTCAACGACCTTGCCGATCGCTCCTCCTCGGCAGGTTTAGTCATCAACGTCAACAAAACCAAATCGTTGGATGTAAACACGGTGACTCCTTCCAGTTTCACAGTAGCCGGGCAACCAGTGCACTGGTTGTTCTCAATGGAGAATGTTGAAAGCTTCCAATATCTTGGTAGCCAAATGGCGTCAGACGGCGGTACCAAGATCGACATAGGCGCACGGATCAAGAAAGCAAGGGCTGCCTTTGCGAGTTTAAGAAATATCTGGAAAAACAGGCAGATAAGTGAACGCACCAAAATACGAATTTTCAACTCTAACGTGAAATCTGTGCTGTTATACGCTAGCGAAACATGGTGTGTATCAGTGGAGAACACTCAACGGCTGCAGGTGTTCATTAACAGATGCCTGCGGTATATAATTCAGGCCTGGTGGCCTCACAACTGGATCTCAAACAACGAGCTCCATCGTCGTTGTCACCAGAGGCCGATAACAACAGAAATTCGGGATCGGAAGTGGGCTGGGTCGGCCACACTCTACGTAGGGGCGGAAACGAAATCTGTAAGCAAGCATTAGACTGGAACCCAGCGGGACATCGCAGCAGAGGCAGACCCAGAGGCTCATGGCGGAGAAGCCTCAATAAAGAAATAAAAAAAAGTCGACCGAAATCTAACCTGGCAACAGGTTAAAGCGATAGCCGGGCATCGCTCAGGATGGAGATCTTTCAAGTCGGCCCTTTGCACCACCGGAGGTGTACAGGATCCATAAGTAAGTAAGTAAAGCTGTAAGTACACAGAGAACCAACAGATGAAGGATGAAGTTTGGGACGAACATCATCTTCAATGTGTAAGAACTGACGACCCAAAAAAGCAATACCAGTGCCGGCCGTGTCCGAAAGCAGGTCAATAAAGGAATAGGTAGAAAAATGTTGATATGATACTTGCTTTGATAGAAGCCGACGGGTAATCTGCACTCCCACGAGAAATCACTGGGTTGTTGGATGTTTGGGGTAGGAAGTGTGACAGGGTTCGTTTTGGTAAACAGTATGCCGTGTATAGCGCGTGTTTGATTGATTTTAAACAAACACATTCGAACACATTTAAACAAACACTAATAATTTTAATTATCGACCGCTTTAAGCAAAACGAAATTTCGATGACCGGCCGATCGTTCTGCTTACTAAAGAAAACACGACCGGACTCGATGCATATTTTCACTTTCTGGTCAATTTACTTATCCGCACAAAGCAGAACAACATTACGATGACCGGCCGATCGTTCTGCTTACTATAAAAAACACGACCGGACGCGATACAGAAAAAAATTTCGATCACTGGTCGATCGTTCTGCTTACTGAAGAAAACACGACCGGGCTCGATATAAATTTTTACTTTCTGATAAATTTACTCACCCGCATACAGCTGTTTAATATTCTCGTACTAAATATTGTTGGACCAAGAACGAAAACGAACTTTTAATAGCGGGCTCGAAAACACAACACATACCAATCAACTGGGTTCGACGAACTGAAGCGATGTTAGCCTTGTTGGTTAGCCAGATCGGACTAAGGGCTCAGAAGTCTTGGCCAAAAACTCTCTCACGTGACTGCTCTAGTAGCACGATGCAGATCGATTTTGTTGCAGCAACTCCAATGCGACTGCATTTTGTTGCATATGAGTCACTTTGACTGTTCTATGACAAATGTGTTACTCGGGTGAAGGAGCTGACCAAAGCAAAACTATAAGTTGAATAAAGATCTTTTCATTTAAGAAAGGTGTAATTTCTGGAATTTTTTATTGACTGTATTCAACTTCAGTTGCACATCTCCTCACATATTATTCTTCATTTTTATTAATTTTGTCTATAGAAATAATAATGGTAAATTTGAAATTTTGCTAATTCAACCTTCTGTTTTTTTTTTCGATTTTTTGTTATTTGATCTTTTTTCTCACAGCACAGCCTTTCAATTTCCGAAAGATCACTTCATTTTGCAACATCGTACAGGAAAATTGCCATGTCCGATGAGTCGTTCCAAAGAATGTTTTATAAGTACAATACTTTTTATAGGGGAACTGTTCCGTTTCCTATCTCACTGAATATATATTCATCTCATCGCGAAATAGAGTAATTAAGCACTAATTATGTCGCTTCTTTTTGCTAACATGCGTGCTTACTGCTGAAAAACAATCACTAAAATAAGAAACAAATCAAATTCCTTTTCCTGGCTTTGGTTTTCATAGGATGAATATCGGAGGTATGAGATGAATTCCAGGAGCAGTAGCCCTACATCATGGTAAACTACCATGCGTCTTCATTGCTTCCGGTTTGCTCCAACAGCACTGGAAATATCTCAGGTGGTGAAAAAATCTCTTCATTTTGTCGAACGAACGCCAGCCAAGATTTTCAACACAAAAATACTATGGATAAAATGTTATCTTTTAAATCAATATGCTCATAAACCATCGATTTGTAATTCATGTCACGTTTCAAGATTCCACGCTGCTTGTAGGGTGACTAACTTCGTCATTTTACGCTCCTCTGGCTTGGAAAAGGATGACAGGTGTTCATCATCCTGTCTAGACGTGTTTATTGGAAATTAATTAATTATTACATGTTAAAACGATGAGGGACGTGTGCTTCCCCATCATTTACAATTCTGTCTTGGACAGATTCATGGCACATGGCTCAAGGAAAGAACTGAGGAAGAACAAAACATCTGCAGCTTATTGTTAAGTACGAAGTTGTGTGTTACATACAAAATCATATTTGAAAATATTTTTTGAAGGATACGAGCAGGAAATATTGCAGCATAAGCGAGTGAAAAATTGAATGTATAAAAACAGGAGTAGAAGGGCAAGACATCGAAGGGAAATAATCTGGGCAAGTCAAAGGTTTAAATAGATAAATGGCAAGAAGGCATGGTGAACCAAAATTAATATAGAAATAATAAAGCACATTCGAAATAACACATACCGAAACATACGCCTCCTGAAAACCACCATAAGGTGGTGTGTCTATCGCTGTCAAAATTCGTCTATAGAAGAACGGTTAAGATTTCCCCAGCCCTAACCGATTTCATCGCCGCGGCTCTATCCCTGGCTCGCTGCATGCAATGTATCATCTACGCATCCATACCAACGGGCACGGGCACAGAATTGCAGTCGCCATTCGTCAAGCGATGGCGACAGTTGCGTCATGTGTATTTGGGGGAATCTTTATTGCTGTTTTTGATTTCGCAATCCATCAACATAGACAAACAAATTGTTCCTCGTTTATCATAGGAAAGCTTCATGCACAAAAGCATTTTTTACGCTTTTTGAATATTTTAAATTAGTAATAAATAATTTCATCTTATTTATCAAATCTATGTAAAATACATGGAATGTTAGGAAGAAAGTTTTCCTAGTGATATCTAAACATCTGTTGGACAAAGTTGCTCGGACCGTTTGGAACAATTTGTTTTCATAGCGGAAATTGCTTTCCAGCCAATGGAAACCCTTTGCGGAATTCAATTTAATTTAAAATAATCGACCACCTTAATCGCTCTAACGTAACTTTTGTGTTTCATTGTCATAGGACCTTCTGGTAGAAAAATTCTCAGAAGGCAAACAATATGAAAACAAACTTCGATTTTCTGGCCGCGTTGTCATGTATTCTAAGAAGCTTTCCAACAGTCAGAATGTCTTTAATTCCACAAATGTGAGTTTTTTCCTAATGGGGCGAACACAATGCTGCGTCATCGCAGACTTCAACTTCATCGCATATGGCCGGATCCATATGCGATGAAGTTGAAGTCTGCGATGACGCAGCATTGTGTTTGACCCTTAAGTAAGAATACAACGCTATGCATAAAAGATCGAAATTAGGTTTTTTTTACCGAATATTGTTTGACAGTTTTCATATGAAAAAGAAACTCAGGTGATGTGGGGCTGAACATGGGTAGCTTAATTCATATTACGGATACATTAGACAATAGACATTGTACCTCATAAATAAAATAAAGTACCAATTATAAATAATGGACACCACGGAGTGCGTTTATGGAAAACATGTATAAAACTTGATATGAACCGAACACTTTTATATCAAATAGGATCGTATTAAAGGCACTGTTCTTGCTCTCAGAAGGAATTATATCGACGTCACGAGTGGACTGAATTGATGTTTGTATCAAAATAATATAAGGCACACCTTATGAATGTGAAGGAATGCCGAATGCACTTTTACGTTTCAAACACTACTGTCTACTATCTCTCAGTTGCACACTCCAATTATTGGCTTGCTTGATTTGTCTTGGGACGTCCCTTGAACGTTTACTCATTCGAGATTACGTGAAAATCAATTTCCGTCCAATTCATATGAAAACAAATTACCCGTTTTCTTTTATCATCTATTTCCAGTTTGTCAATATGCTCAAAATACAGGGTGGGTAGGGTTGATTGTCAGTAAAAAAAATGTACATAAGATCTGAACGCAAGCTCCTAAATTATCAAACGTTCAGATCAGAAAACTTTCAAAGCATAAAAAAGATATAAACGTAACTCAAGAACATTGAAAAAAGCTTATCGTTTTCAAACCTTGACAAGCAACACCATTCACCCTGTATATGCTTCTACGCTGAACGTGCAACGCGGTAAGAAGCTATCATCATCTGCATAATCCTGTACTAAAATAAAAACACCCTGCGGAACATTAAAAAAATCAATAAAAAAACTGAAAATTTCCGATGGAACATATTTTTTTGTGAACAATGATCTTTATTGTTCTTGTGTACACTGGATCGTTTTGTATTTGCTTGGTTATGGCTTTTGGATTCATTGAAACATTGAGATGACCCTACAAAAAAATCCACAAAAAATCGATGAAAAATAATGGTTTTCAATAAGGTGGGGAATTAGGGTGGGCATGGGCCGAGAAATTGAATTCCATACGCGGACAAAAGCGACATTAGTGTAGCCATAATCTAAGACATCTCAGTTGATCTACAATTCTGTCATATTGATTCCAAAGGACAAATTCCAGCGATAAAGCCTTTCTGGTGAAAAACGCTCGACAATCATTCTTTTAATTCATAACTACAGATCCGATGGACTTTGCATGCTGGTCCATTGGCTAGTGTGGTGTTTCTTCCAAAGAGCGAAATGCTCACTGGAAGCAACAAACGTGTAGTGTCTTTTTACATAAAGATGGTAGCAATTTAAACGAATGGCTGTTATATTACACCACAAGGATCATGAGACTTTTCAAGTCTCATTTTAATCAAGTGTGGATAGATGGAGATTGGGTACCTTTTAGGGTAAAAGACCCAATAGTGGAGGAACTAAGCAAGCACGTTCCAACACTATTTTTTCTATAGCTTCTAATCTATATTTAATTTTATCGTATATCATTGTTTCCCATTAAAAATTAGGCATATCGGACCATGGATTCCGCATTCCGAAGTTATGACAAAAATACATTTTTGTACTAAAAAATCGTAAATTCTCACTAAATTATCCTTTACCGATTTTCTCAGAACAAGTTGCATTCGCCAGAGAACTCTGTCTCATTAGCCTGTCCTAAGAAAAGTTTTTTTATTATTCCCTTCAATTCTACCACGTTGTATCTTCACAGATACGTATTTTGTTCTCAACTGTAAGGCCGTCTCAGTGTCTCGTACTTGATTCGGATCAATATAAATGAAATAGTGCTAAACTCGTCTTATGACAGGTGAAAACATTCCACTAAAAGAGCGTAATAGTTTTCCTGTCTAATTGTTTCGTACTGAGAATATCGAACTATAGAAGTTAGGCTCAGAAGTTATGGTCAAAATATATTTTCTCTAGACAAAAACCAGTGAAAAATCTAGCTCACCTGTCAGGCACCTATCTTCGACAAGCTGCATTCGACTAGGGTCTCATTATTTTTTATTGAAAATTGAACATATCCGACTCAGGGTCAGAAATTATGGCAAAAATCCATTTTTTTTATACGCAAAATGCATTTTAAAAATTCATTCATTTTTCCGGCGCTTATCCTCAACCGATTCACAAGTTGCCTTTAACGGAGAATGGTACTTCATTATTTTTGATTAACAATGGGTCAGATTGGACTATGGGCTCAGAACACAAGGCCAAAAATTTTTATTTTAATTCGCGTAAGCATTTTTAAACTCACTCGTTTTTTTTTAGGTATTTATCCTTAACTAATTTGCTATCAACAAGTTACAGTCAACGGGTAATCATTTTTCATTGTTTTATGTCGAAAAGAACCAGATCGGATTATGGGCTCAAAAGTTATGGGAAAAATACGGCAAGCCTCGTTGGATAAACGTACAACTCGTGCTGAAAAAAAATATCTTTTTGCAACTAGTTGCACAAAATAATTTTAAAACTAAAACTGCATTACAAAAACATTACATTACATTACATTACATTACATTACAATAGCAAGTTCAAAGTTCAGTAAACCTTTTCCAATTACGTCTATTTATCTTAAATCTTTCAAATAGTATTTTCCATAACTCTTGTTGAATTAAAATTTTTTGACTGTTCTCTCCAATTAAAAATTCAGGGGGTATTTAAAAAGCTGTGAAAGTTCAGGTTAACCGAGAAATTAATGAATTCCAACCGCGTAAAAAAACCTGGGTGTATAACCAGTCACCACAAATTTATAAAAAGCTAAAATTCGGTAGCTAAGATGATGGAATTTTAAAACCGTTTGTAGTCTATCTTTCTATCTATCTATCACTATCTCCTCATACGCCACCGTGAATTGACTTTTGATCGAATTTGTCTGTAGTTCGAATTATCGTCAAACGAATACATTCCATTAAATATGACCATCTGTAGATTGAAGGAAAAGTTATTGAATGATAGTATTTATTTATTTATCATCAGACTAAGGCCGGAGTGGCCTGTGCTGCACATAAAAGACTTCTCCATTCAGCTCGGTTCATGGCTGCACTTCGCCAACCACGCAGTCTGCGGAGGGTCCGCAAGTCGTCCTCCAGCTGATCGATCTACCTTGCCCGCTATGCACTTCGCCTTCTTGTTCCCGTCGGATCGTTGGCAAGAACCATTTTCATCAGATTACATTTTGGCTACGTGCCAGGCCCACCACAGCCTTCCGATTTTGTGAACGATGGATGGTGCTCCCAACAGCTGATGCAACTCGTGGTTCATTCACCTACTCCACGTAACGTCCGCTATCTGCACCCCACCATAGATGGTACGCAACACTTTCCTTTCAAAAACTCCCAGTGCGCGTTGGTCCTCCACGAGCATCGTCCAGGTATCGTGTCGGGTAGAGAACTACTGGTCTAAAAAGTGTTTTGTAGATAGTCAGTTTGGTACGGCGGCGAACTCTATTCGATCGGAGCGTCTTGCGGAGTCCAAAGTACGTACGATTTCCAGCCACTATGCGTCTCCGAATTTCTCTGCTGGTATCGTTATCGGCGGTCACCAGTGAGCCCAAGTACACGAATTCTTCAACCACCTCGATTTCGTCACCACCGATAGAAACTCGTGGTGGGTGGCTCACATTGACCTCTCTTGAGCCTCTTCCTATCATGTACTTCGTCTTCGACGTGTTGATGACTAGTCCAATCCGTTTAGCTTCGCTTTTCAGTCTGATGTACGCTTCCTCCATCCTCTCAAAGTTACGTGCCATGATATCAATGTCGTCGGCGAAACCAAATAACTGGACGGACTTCGTGAAAATCGTACCACTCGTGTCAATCCCTGCCCTTCGTATTACTCCCTCCAAAGCGATGTTGAATAGCAGACACGACAGACCGTCACCTTGCCGTAACCCTCTACGGGTTTCGAAGGGACTCGAGAATGCCCCTGAAACTCGAACTACGCACATCACCCGATCCATCGTCGCCTTGATCAACCGTATCAGTTTATCCGGAAATCCGTTTTCGTGCATTAGCTGCCATAGCTGGTCCCGATCGATTGTATCATATGCGGCTTTGAAGTCGATAAATAGATGATGTGTGGGCACGTTGTATTCGCGGCATTTCTGCAATACCTGACGTATGGCGAACACCTGGTCTGTGGTAGAGCGTTCACCCATAAATCCCGCCTGGTACTGCCCCACGAACTCTCTTGCAATTGGTGTTAGTCGACGGCATAAAATTTGGGAGAGTACCTTGTAAGCGGCGTTCAGCAATGTGATTGCGGGGTAGTTGCTACAATCCAGCTTATCGCCCTTTTTGTAGATGGGACACACGACACCTTCCATCCACTGGCAGAACCTCATCCTCCCAAACCTTGGTAATCACCCAGTGCAGCGCTCTAGCTAGTGCTTCACCACCGTGTTTAAACAGCTCTCCTGGTAGTTGGTAAACTTCAGGGACTTTGTTGTTTTCAGCCGGCCGATATCCTTTTGGATTCCCTGGAGATTCGAGCCGGAAGTCGCATGTCCTGCGGGCGTGCTCCTAGGTTCATTACCATACCGCCACCGTTGTCTGCCATATCGCCATTCAGGTGCTCTTCGTACTGCTGCCGCCACCTTTGGATCACCTCACGCTCGTTCGTAAGAAGGTTCCCGTTTATGTCCTTACACACGCCCTCGTTGCAGCAATCTCGCCCATGCTGCATTCTTCTCCTCAACTAACTGCTCACATTCGCCGTCATACCAGTCGTTTCTCTGATCCGGAGCCACCGTGCCTAGTGCAGCGGTTGCGATGCTTCCAATGGCGGATCGAATATCTCTCCAGCCATCTTAAAGAGATGCTGCGCCTAGCTGCTCTTCCGTTGGGAGTGCCACTTCCAGCTGCTGCGCGTAGTCTTGGGCTAGTCTACCGTCTTGTAGCCGCCCAATGTTAAGCCGCGGCGGACGACTCCGACGCGTGTTGATCACCGACGAGAGTTTTGAGCGCAGACATACTGTGACGAGGTAGTGGTCGGATTCAATATTCGCACTGCGGTAAGTGCGTACGTTCGTGATGTCGGAGAAGAATTTACCGTCGATTAGAACGTTGTCGATTTGGTTTTCCGTTACTTGATTAGGTGATTTCCATGTGGCCTTGTGGATATTCTTACGGGGGAAGAAAGTGCTTCGGACTACCATTCCGCGGGAGGCTGCAAAGTTTATGCATCGTTGGCCGTTGTCGTTCGATACGGTATGCAGACTATCCGGTCCGATGACCGGTCTATACATTTCCTCCCTTCCTACCTGAGCGTTCATGTCACCGATGACGATTTTGACGTCCCGCAGTGGGCATCCATCGTATGTCTGCTCCAGCTGCGCATAGAACGCTTCTTTCTCGTAGTCGGATCTCCCTTAGTGTGGGCAGTGCACGTTGATGATGCTATAGTTGAAGAATCGGTTTTTTATCCTCAGCTTGCACATCCTTGCGTTGATTGGCTGCCACCCAAACACGCGTTGGCGCATCTTTCCCAGCACTATGAAGCCGGTTCCCAGCTCGTTGGTGGTGCCACAGCTTTGGTAGAAGGTAGCCGCTCGATGCCCGCTTTTCCACACTTTCTGTCCTGTCCAGCAGATTTCCTGCAGCGCTACGACATCGAAGTTGCGGGGATGTAATTCATCGTAGATTATCCTATCGCAACCTGCAAAGCCTAGCGACTTGCAGTTCCATGTTCCAAGCTTCCAATCGTGATCCTTTATTCGTCGCCTAGGTCGTTGCCGATTGTATCGAGTCGTATTATCTTCTATGTCGTTCGTAATAGTTGTTTTTAAAGGCGGCTTATTGGGCCTGCGCAAACCTCCTGTCTCGTCAGATGGCGGTCGTGTCAGATCTTAGTGTTCCACCTAACACAAGGATTTGGGCTTGTGCGCTTTGAGCGACAGACGGTCGCTTTGATGGGGGCCTACTTGCGGATACATACTGTCAAACCCCACCACATCCTAGGCAGGCACCACAACTCGCAAATGGCCTGGGGAGGGATCGTCAAGCCCTTGGACATAGTCCCTGCTGCCCCCAATGATAGTAAAGCAGACCTAAATAAAATTTAAAACAGGATATAGTTTCTAACAATTCCTCGTCCGTGCGTTTAGACTTTCTTAATTTTCTAGAATGTGATGAAAGTAATAATGATTTCAGTCCTTAAGTGGTCCATTACTAGCACTCACTCTTTAGTTCGTTGAGCATTACTCGGCGGTATTAATGACTGTTCTAGCCACCCTTTACGAATTTGTATCAATGGTGACGAAATCGAGGTGGTTGGTGGCGTACATGAACTCACTGGTAGCCACCGAAAACGGAGAAATACACATCGTAGTAGCAAATCGTACTTAAAGACTAGATCATTTAGATATGGGGCACCTCATTTTAGAGATATGTATTGGCGTACTAAGTGGTGGGATATGCAAGTGTTTCACAGCGTTTTATTGTTTGTAAACAGATCTCTCCAGTCAATTTATGTTTTCGAAATTTATAGTTGAAGTGGTTTCAAGGTATTCACCATTTAGGGAGAGAAAAGAAAAATAATTGTGCACAGTCTTGCAAAATCAGTCTGCGTCAAAAACCAAATTTTACTTTTCATTCAGCCCCATGATTGTCAATTTACGTTTTAGCCAAATTTAGTCAGTTGCCATTATAGCAAGGAGGTGCTACAATCAATGGTACAACGATAGAGGGGTCCAGTTCATTCCAAAAGAGTTGAATCCATCAAATTGTCCTTAGTTCCATACAATAGAGTAATTATGGGGGATTATTAAACAAAAACTGAAGATGAAGGGAGCAGTTACCACTGACATAGGCCGAATGAAGACGTGGTGGAATCAGCTTAGATTAGATTAGATTTAGTTATTCATATAAAATAAAATAATATAACTTTTGTTCCGCTCTTAGACAGTTTTTCAATCAAACAAAAAGTTAAAAATACACGCATTTGAAAGTGCCCCATTTCTAAATGATCTGGTATTTACTTTGAGCTCCGTAGAGTTCACCGTCGTACCAAATCGACAATCAACAATCTATTAGCATTAGCATTGAGCAATTTGCACAAATTCGTAGGTGGTACAAGCCAAGACGATGGAAGCCAACCAGCCCCCACCTTGAGGGAAGTTAAGGATGCCATCCAACAGCTAAAGATCAATAAAGCAGCTGGTAAGGATGGTATCGGAGCTGAGCTCATCAAGATGGGCCCGGAAAATCTAGCTACTTGCCTGCACAAATTGATAGTCTGAATCTGGGAAACTGAACAGCTACCGGAGGAGTGGAAGGAAGGGGTTATATGCCCCATCTACAAGAAAGGCGACAAGCTGGAGTGTAAGAACTTTCGAGCGATCACCATCCTTGATGCAGCCTACAAAGTGATATCCCAGATAATCTTCCGTCGTCTGTCACCATTAGTGAATGAGTTCGTGGGAAGTTACCAAGCCGGCTTCGTTGACGGCCGCTCGACAACGGACCAGATCTTTACTGTACGACAAATCTTTCAAAAATGCCGTGAATACCAGGTCCCAACGCACCATCTGTTCGTTGATTTCAAGGCGGCATACGACAGTATAGACCGCGTAGAGCTATGGAAAATTATTGACGAGAACAGCTTCCCTGGGAAGCTTACCAGACTAATCAAAGCAACGGTGGATGGTGTGCAAAACAGTGTGAAGATTTTGGGCGAACACTCCAGTTCGTTCGAATCGCGCCGGGGACTGAGACAAGGTGATGGACTTTCGTGCCTGTTGTTCAACATTGCACTAGAAGGTGTCATGCGGAGAGCCGGGTGTAACAGCCGTGGTACGATTTTAAATAGATCCAGTCAATTTATTTGGTTCGTGGATGACTGTACATCCGCCTGAAACGTAAAGCAACAAAAGTTGGACTGGTGGTGAATGCGTCAAAGACAAAGTACATGCTTGTGGGTGGAGCCGAGCGCGACAAGGCCCGCCTGGGAAGCAGTGTTACGAAAGACGGGGATACCTTCGAGGTGGTCGAGGAATTCGTCTACCTTGGATCCTTGCTAACGGTTGATAACAATGTTAGTCGTGAAATACGAAGGCGCATCATCTGTGGAAGTCGGGCCTACTACGGGCTCCAGAAGAAACTGCGGTCAAAAAAGATTCGCCACCGCACCGAATGTGTCATGTACAAGACGCTTATAAGACTGGTTGTCCTCTACGGACATGAAACATGGACAATGCTTGAGGAGGATCTGCAAGCACTAGGAGAATTCGAGAGACGGGTGCTTAGGACCATCTTTGGCGGTGTGCAAGAAGACGGTGTGTGGCGTCGAAGAATGAACCACGAGCTCGCCCAACTCTACGGCGAACCCAGTATCCAGAAGGTAGCTAAAGCCGGAAGGGTACGATGGGCAGGACATGTTGCAAGAATTCCGGACAGCAACCCTGCAAAGATGGTGTTCGCTTCTGATCCGGCAGGTACGAGACGGCGTGGAGCGCGGCGAGCGAGATGGGCAGATGAGGTGCAAAACGACTTGGCGAGCGTGAGGCGTATTCGAGGATGGAGAGATGCGGCCTCGAACCGTGTATTGTGGCGTCAAATTGTTGATTTAGTGTTATCTGTTTAGATGTTGACTAAATAAATGAATGAACAAGTCAAGACTATTGTATGAGAGTAGCATCACTTTCATCCGTTACCTCAGAATCTGATTTGAAATTGATTTGGGACTAATCACTATCTCTTATATGGAAGCATTAGTGCAATGCTCGTCGAGATCTGTCCCGGCCACGTCCTTGCGAATGCTGAGAAAGGGGAAGGATGGTTAGTTGGACATATACTTGGTAATAAATTATTTCAAGACAAAACTTTCAAAACGATTTGTTTGCTTTTGTAACCAAGGATTCAAACGACGATTTGACGAATCTGACAGCTCTCCCACGCCACCTAACACTAGCAATAGGTAGGTGAAGGTTTCCGCTATATGTTGATGGTGTTGCTTGCGTGGGAGAGCTATCAGATTCATCAAATCGTTGTTTGAATCCTTGTTTAGAAAAGCAGATAAGTCATTTTGAAAATTTTGTCCTTATTTGTTCAATCAAAGTTAATTGAAATTCCGGGGATTGATCCACCCGACTTGGACATTAATTTACAATGTTCTGAAAACTCATTTGTGAAAATGTACATTATGTGGAAGATATTGATTTGAAAAATGTATTGTAGGTAACCACTTTCCCTAGGATGGGACTCGAACACACGACCAGAGGGTTTTTGGTTATATATTTATAGGAAATTTTAAAGTAAAAATGTAGTAAGTATGTAAGGGAATATTATATTTTCTCATTTGAATAATTATTAGCGTTCATTCTATTTTCTTTTTTGGCAATTATCAAACCTTCATTGTTTGTTTTTTTTTTTCATTTTTTTATGGTGAGTTAATATTGTTGCCATAATCCTGTGAGCTTTGGATAGTAGTCTATAGCATTGAAGCAAACAGTACAAGAATCAATTGTTTTGCAATTTGCAAACATGTTCGCTTGGTAGTTTATTTCAAGGGAATCCTTAAGGGTGGATGTTTTGTTTGGGATTATAGCTAAGATGCGATAGTGTTTGTTTGTTCTGAGTGGAACAGCCATTGATTCTATCACACTCGTAAACATAGTACTTCATATTCATTGATTTTTAATTATTCAGGAACACAAGGAATATTAGCCGTCTTGTCGAGGCTCGCATCGTTTGTGGTAATACCAATCCACTTCCAAATTCATGTCTTTATATACAGTTTGCACTTCATTTTGTTTTGTTTTCGATTGTTAGTGATATGGGTACACGATACATGTTATGAATTCAAGGAGCATTAACCCTATATTTTATACAAACGTGTTGTTAGTGAGAACTGGAAAATGATTTATTTACATATTTGTAAATGACATCTACTGACTGCCTAACGTTTTCTTCCAGTCCAGTTCATGACAGAAAAAAAGTAATATACATGAAGTCTTTACCAGTTAAATGCATCAATGATTCTGTCACATGTAAATTCCATGATTTTTTAATGTGTGGCATAGTGGGTTTTCCTCTTCTCCTTCATCATCATCTTCACTGCCTTCCTGGTTTGGCAATCTTATTTGCTTGCAAGACTAGCTGGAGAGCCTTGATTGTATCACCAACCATTTCGCTCTATCAGGAATTTCATCTCTGAAAAGTAAGAAATAGAAAAATATCTCAAGATGATAAATGTCTCTTTGTGAACTGATTTGGTGGGATATTGATACCTAGTCCATCATTTATTCATTCGATCAAGCTCGAAAGGGGGCACCACTGCTGATAATACATTTTAACTTTCTTCAAGGTTCCCCCATCACACGCGACGCGACAGTCACCGTAGCTTGGTAATTGCGATTCTGTCACCGTTGGTAAGGAAGCGTGAATGGAACATTTCATGGAGCGACCCAGCGATAGAGTAATAGTAAAGCCTATTTTACTGTTGTGGGATTAGATGCAGTAAATTGAGCTTTCTGAACGATTCATAGGCTTTTAACAAAATGAACAAAAATGCGAGTGTTACAAATATGCGATCATTGGCAGTACACTGCTGAATGAAAACATCATAGTCCCCAAAAAATTGTAGGATAATTCTTTATAATTTGTCAGTGGGAGCTGCTTTTCAGACTTTGTTTTTTCGCACATTTTCAGATTTTTCGTTTTCATATCTTGTTTTAATTGAGAGAGCTTCATGCTTCTCGTTTATGATCGTTAAAGATTATTTGAGTAATTACCCAAGTAACCTTTAGCACTATATTACGCCAAACCGTCATATAGGGCCAATATACGGCTATTTAAAAACTTATAAGCATTAAAGTAGTACTAGTCAGTAGTAGTAGTAGTCATGGCCTAAATACATTTTTTAGCTCTTTTTTTGGCACATTTTGGAACAGAAAGCATTCAACTGGAAATCCTGCTTGATTTTTTCCCAATTGAAAAGCTGTCAGATCGGACTATAGGTTCCAAAGTATAAGCCAAAATATTTTTCAGAAATGGAGGCAATGTATATTAAAACATGAAAAATTGAAAAACATGAAAAATTATAGAAAACATGCGATCTATTCCCCTAAAGTGCCTTTTTTTACCATTGTAATGTGATTTTATCTATACAATACATATAGAAAGGCATCATCGCCGTTAAGTGGATTAATCTGGGTTTTTGTTAAAAAGAGTTCGTGTCTTCGAGATTCGTTTCTTGCGCTGTTAACTTTTGAATGCCTTTCATTCATAGAGGTCAGCACTATGCTATTGCCTAATGATTGTAAATTGTAGGTCTCGAGAATTTCTCTTGGTCATGGCACTATGTCAGTCTGTAAGAGTAGCAAATACGAGTTCATCTTTCTCTACATTCAACGGTTCCGATTCTACAAATAAACTCGTGTTTTCTAGCTTCACAAACTGCCAAGGCCGAAACAAATCCCAAAGAATTACAAGAACATGATAACATAGTTATTTCACAGCAGTGCACTGGAATGAAATCGAAAACAGCAACTCAAAATGCAACACCACGTCCATGATTCATTGAAGCAGAGCAATTAAAGTTGGTACATTGCAAACTATTTCCACGTAGTGACCATGTGGAAATTGTTGATGCATGAGAATCCGCATCTGTTTCGATGGCAAGATTGTGACACAGTTGTACAGATTTTCCCAGTTAAGCTTGATTAAAAGGTTGTGGGGCACCATCCTTTTCTTGTTCTTTGTTTCCCGAGTTCAGAAGATGTCATCTGCACAATTTCACTCGTTTCAAAGACTGAGGTGGCAAACTTCACTTCGCTAGAAAGCAGAAACGACCTCTAAACAAGCAGATTCAAAGAAATAGGCCAGACTCAAACGGAATTTCGGTGAACTTGATTGATACAATCTCGTGAAATGGTGTTTCGACTCAGAAATTGGCAGTAGCAATTTTTACCAGGCAGTTGTTTGATCTGTGGAATTGAATATAAAATATGTGTTTGGTTATTCAGTTGGAGTTGAAAGAAAACCAATCATCGGTATGAAACGCCTCAAGCATTGCTTTTCGTCTTTCCATGCTACTTCGCAATGTGGCGCTTTGTTTGTTGATGTTACTGCAGAAAGTTCGTGTTCAATGCCATCAGCTACTACTCTGATTCAAAGTTCAAGGGCACAGAATGCAAAAATCAGATTCAAATAGGATGAATTTACATTAATTGAAAATTGACATGGTGATTAAGCAGTGTAATCAGTAAGCATATGCGGTATTTCGAAAAATTTCGTTTCAGGTGGTTCGAAACGAAATTCCGCGGAATTTCGCGGAATTTGGGCGTGGCGAAATCTGATTTCATGATTTCGTTTCGTTTCGTGAAAGCACAAAAATTTCGAATAAAAGAAAAAAAATGTTATAGAAATTATTTCGGTGTATGGATGGTTATTATCATCATCATCATCATGGTAATGATGAAAGCGAAGAAATTGATGATCGGGCGAGAAAAGGGTTTTATTTTACACGGGGCTCTCGGCGTATAGGAAAAAATATTGGTACGGCCGTGTAGGTGCCGAACTCTAAACAAACGAGAGATGGCGAGGTTGTGAGTGAGTGAAAGGAAATTGAATTTCATTCGTGTATGTTGATCGAGTAAAGGAACGGGAAGGGGAGAAGAGTTTCTTTCGGCTTCGAGTCGGAAGCCGACTACCGAGCAACATCTAGGAATCTAGGATTGGAGTTGCAACAAAAGAATTTGTGATTCATTCTATTAGCGATTTTTAGTGCGATAGCACGTATCTGGTTTTTCGCTCGGTTGGTAAATTTGATTACCAGCCGAAGTTCGGTTACGACAATTGGCGCAGTCGGTAGGCGCAGTCGCAGTCGGTTTTTTAGTGCGATAGCACGTATCTGGTTTTTCGCTCGGTTGGTAAATTTGATTACCAGCCGAAGTTCGGTTACGACAATTGGCGCAGTGGATGCTCTCGCGCGTTTAGCTTTTCTATAGTGATGTATCACGAAAATTATTGAAACGTTTTGAAGGAATAATGGATAATATTGGTTGAATTTGCAAGCAGGTGGATACGAAGTGAGTGACAAATAAATTGAAATAGGTTTGTATTTTATCTTTCAGTTAATTTATTTTGAAATTAAATGATTGGTAGCTAGATGAAGCGAGGAACATGTGGATTCCTGATTGAAAAGAGAATTGGAATGGAGCAGGTGGACTCCATGTGGAACCTAGAGCATTTGGACTCTAGGTCGAAAAAGGAACATTGGGATTCCTCATTGAAAAAAGAAGAATGTTGGAACCTAGAGCAATTGGACTCTAGGTCAAAAAGGAACGTGTGGATTCCTTGCTAAAAAGAGAGTTGGATTGGAGCATGTGGACTCCATGTGGAACCTAGAGCATTTGGACTCTAGGTCGAAAGAGGAACATTTGGATTCCTCATGGGAAAAAAAGAAGAATGTTGGAACCTAGAGCAATTGGACTCTACGTCAAAAAAAAGGAACATGTGGATTCCTTGTTGAAACAGGTATTGCAATGGAGCATGAGGAATCCATATGGAATATAGAGTAATTGGACTCTAGAAAAATAGCAACATAAGGATTCCTGAATGAACTGAGATTTGAGAAAAAGTGTGGATGTGGAAGAATTTTTAATTCAATCGGAATTGTCATTGAATTAGATTTGAAATTTATTTAACATGTATTGGTTGCAGATTGAATTCAGACAAAGTTGGTTTGCATTTGAATTGGAGTTTAATTGTATTTGAATTGGATTAAAAAAACATTTGTAGTTGAATTGGAAATCAGTGATTTGAACTGATTTTTGCTAAGCTTTTAATTGGATGGAATCGGATATAGAGTCAAGATTGAAAACAAAATGATCTGGAATTAAACTAGATTCTGACTTGATTCGGTTTTGATTTGGAGTAGATTGGTTTAAATTTGAACTAGATATTATTTAATTTTAAATTGAATTTGGATTGAGATGGGATTTAATTTCGTTTGGAATCGAATTTGACATAGTTGTGGATTAAATTTGTATATTAGATTTGAGTTTGAATTCGTTTGGATTAAATTTTAACAATATGATTCCTCATCAAAAAGAGATGGATAATAGAGAAACGTGAATACTCCTCAATTTGAATGGGGCATGGCAACTTCATTTGAAATGTAAAGCAATACGGTTCTAGGTCGAAAGAGGATCATTTGGATTTCTGACCGAAAAGCAAAAAACATAAAGGAGGGCTAGGATTCTATATTTGAATGGATATGAAATTGAAAAGGGTTTTGAATTGGATCGGAAGTGGATTAATTTAAATTGAAATAAATCTAAGATTGGTTTTGAGTCTATTTAGACTAGAATCGAATTGGATTTGGATAGATTGGGTTAGATTGGATTGAATTGGATTCAGTTTTAATTGTTTCATTGGAATTCGAAATAAGTTTAGATTGGACTTCATTCTGTATTGGAATGAATTTGAGATGATTTTGAAATGAAATTGTAAAGGAGAATCGAATTTGTTTTGCATTAGATTGGACTGGAATTACGTTTGAACTGCATTAGTCTTTAGTTGAATTTGAGTTGAATTAAACAAATAAAAAGAACATTGCACGTTTAATGCTTCTAGACGGCATTTTGCTTTTTAGCATGAGTATACATAAGCATGATTGACAACTCGCGGCTATTCTAGAGGGTATTCCGCTCTTTAAAATGTACCCTGAGAAATGTACCTAACTAGAGAAGGCATGCATGCAATGCTCATTAGCACTGATAAAACTTGTTTCACAAGTATTTTTTTTTGCTACTAAGGTAGGAATCAAACGCCCACTCCACAGCACAATGCGGTTGAGTGACTGTTGACACTAATCACACGGCGAGAAAGCCCACATTGGTTTGAACTTTATATATTTGATTTTTGGTAGGAATCTGAGTTACGTAAATTTTTTGAATAATGTTGATGATGTTTGAAATTCAATTTAAAATAGATTCGCCGTAGGGATTCAGAATGAAATCGGTTTGCATTCAGACAGGATTTCGACTTGGCTCAGCTTTGGAGTCAGCCTTGGATTGAATTTGAATCGGAATCAGGAAAGAAAGAATAACTGAATCTACCATTCGATGAGTGCGAGAAAGCAGTGCGATGATTTGAGATTACGTTCTGGTTTGGTTTTGATACAATGGTCGATGGGCGTCAGGATTGATTTGTATTAGGCAGGAGAGAACATTAGAATATATTGAATTTGGATTAAATTGAGGTGGAAAGGTAAATGCGTACGGGATTTTTTCTGGAAAGCAAATAAAAAAAGGGTTTTTTATGAACAGTCGTGAGTAATACAACATTTAGAGTATGCCCTGAACATAACAGATATAATTTTGCAATACTACAAACAGGACACCAAGATGCCACTAATAGAGTACAGGTGGCGGATATTGTAGTAGATTAGAGACTCGACGTGAATAAAAGAAAAAAAATGTTATAGAAATTATTTCGGTGTATGGATGGTTATTATCATCATCATCATCATGGTAATGATGAAAGCGAAGAAATTGATGATCGGGCGAGAAAAGGGTTTTATTTTACACGGGGCTCTCGGCGTATAGGAAAAAATATTGGTACGGCCGTGTAGGTGCCGAACTCTAAACAAACGAGAGATGGCGAGGTTGTGAGTGAGTGAAAGGAAATTGAATTTCATTCGTGTATGTTGATCGAGTAAAGGAACGGGAAGGGGAGAAGAGTTTCTTTCGGCTTCGAGTCGGAAGCCGACTACCGAGCAACATCTAGGAATCTAGGATTGGAGTTGCAACAAAAGAATTTGTGATTCATTCTATTAGCGATTTTTAGTGCGATAGCACGTATCTGGTTTTTCGCTCGGTTGGTAAATTTGATTACCAGCCGAAGCTCGGTTACGACACAAGCTTTTAACGAAATTTAACGGAATTCCGCGGAATTTCGAAACAAATTTAGACTTAAACCATACTGTCTCGTACGGTAGTATATTATTAAAAATTTTGGCTGCGCCGCTGAACAAAATCATAAAGCTGTTTTCTATACTTAATGTTATTTAAATTTTCATATTAATGGTTACTACATAATCCCATTCTGAGTCGACAAATACGTATTAAGTTTTTATCTATAAAACGTCTTCAGTGTTTTGTTAGAAATGTCAAACAGAAAACGAAAAATATCTTTAACTATTTTAACTCAATATTTAAGATGTCAGGCTCAGCCTCTTTCTTATTAACGGCCGACTTCTTCACCTCTTATGTCTCAAACCAGCTTTAGGCGCATCACTAAGCACCACGTAAGAGTTAAGTAGGCCCAAAGAAAACATTCTTATTAAAGGAAGCACATTGATTAAACGAAGTTAGATTGATTTGAAACACGGTTTTCGCTTTCGAGTTTTCATAATAACTTCGTTTACTATAAATATTTAGTCGCCTACCAAGGTGGCTTCACATGAATTACCTTTTCAACAAACCAAAGATTCCTTTCCCGTGGCGCTCACTGAGATGCAGAGAATTCCTCGGTCTCTTATAATTGTCAAGACCGGCTTATACCATTACTCATAAATTTGACAACGACGACAGGGCTGGTAGCGAACAATGTTGCTCAAAATAGTGACTTTAGTGACCAACACTGGCGAAAAAAGGGACCAAATAGTGACTTTCATCTGCAGAAAAAGTGACCAAATAGTGACTATTATAGCACAGTGACAGAAATGGACTTTTATTTGAAGTTAATAAGGCTGAAACAAATAATTTTCAAAAATTATGTCTTAGCATAGCATAGCATATGTGATTGTACAAAACGTGGGTGGCTATACAATGCTCAAATGAGCAATCTTCTGTATATTGTCGCAAATTGGTACTTGGGATTAATACCTTTTCATATACAGAAGCAGTTGTATACCTGGCCACGTCCTTACAATCACGGAAGGATGGGAAGGAATGTTAGTTCAACAACTACTAGTGAAGATGCAGGGAGCCCATACTACCTTCATCGGTGTGACAGGAAGAAAATTTGTGTTAATGAGTTCGGTAAATAATAGGGAACTCTACTCGACAATATAGAGCGGGTGTCAGTTCCTCCCGTTTTTCTAAAGTTTGATCACCAAACCTGTCAACATTTTGTCAGATAAAAACGATCTAGGTAAATTATGGCCTCTCAATCTTCCCGTAACTTGTTTTAGTAAAACAGTTTTAGTAAATTTTTTATAAAAATTTATATGAAAATATGCAAAAATAGATACTTGAAAATATGACAATAATTTTCAAAAATTATGTCTCCCCTTAATATCTTTTGGTCGAAAATTTCAATTTGTAGGGGCAAAAAATTAAAAAAAAATGAATTGCCAATACATTATTCAACAAATCCGATGAAAGGGGAATTGACAAGTGAAATCTGATAAATTTCATTTATTTGATTCTATTTACACATTTTTTTTTAAATTCTCCACCCCCTGCACCACTGGAAAAGCACAACTTTGAGGCAAGTCATACAGAATAATGTGCAATAATGTTTATTATGGATTGGAACTTATTCGGAAAATCTTCACTTGTGTGTAAAAATAGCACGTTTTTGTGACAAAAATTTATATAATTAACTTTTTGACATAGATTTAATTCGACTCACATAGTTTATAAATCTGAAACCCAAGAATTATTTCAAAACCTAAAGAATTTTCTCAGGATTTTAAAAAGCCTAAACAAGAAGTTTGATCTACCAGCCTAAGATTCATGATTTTTCTTGATGGTATATCCTGCCGCAGGAGTGGATGGAAGGTGTCGTGTGTCCCATCTACAAAAAGGGCGATAAGCTGGATTGTAGCAACTACCGCGCAATCACATTGCTGAACGCCGCCTACAAGGTACTCTCCCAAATTTTATGCCGTCGACTAACACCAATTGCAAGAGAGTTCGTGGGGCAGTACCAGGCGGGATTTAGGGGTGAACGCTCTACCACAGACCAGGTGTTCGCCATACGTCAGGTATTGCAGAAATGCCGCGAATACAACGTGCCCACACATCATCTATTTATCGACTTCAAAGCCGCATATGATACAATCGATCGGGACCAGCTATGGCAGCTAATGCACGAAAACGGATTTCCGGATAAACTGATACGGTTGATCAAGGCGACGATGGATCGGGTGATGTGCGTAGCTCGAGTTTCAGGGGCATTCTCGAGTCCCTTCGAAACCCGTAGAGGGTTACGGCAAGGTGATGGTCTTTCGTGTCTGCTATTCAACATCGCTTTGGAGGGAGTAATACGAAGGGCAGGGATTGACACGAGTGGTACGATTTTCACGAAGTCCGTCCAGTTATTTGGCTTCGCCGACGACATTGATATCATGGCACGTAACTTTGAGAGGATGGAGGAAGCCTACATCAGACTGAAAAGCGAAGCTAAACGGATTGGACTAGTCATCAACACGTCGAAGACGAAGTACATGATAGGAAGAGGCTCAAGAGAGGTCAATGTGAGCCACCCACCACGAGTTTCTATCGGTGGTGACGAAATCGAGGTGGTTGAAGAATTCGTGTACTTGGGCTCACTGGTGACCGCCGATAACGATACCAGCAGAGAAATTCGGAGACGCATAGTGGCTGGAAATCGTACGTACTTTGACTCCGCAAGACGCTCCGATCGAATAGAGTTCGCCGCCGTACCAAACTGACTATCTACAAAACGCTTATAAGACCGGTAGTTCTCTACGGACACGAGACCTGGACGATGCTCGTGGAGGACCAACGCGCACTGGGAGTTTTCGAAAGGAAAGTGTTGCGTACCATCTATGGTGGGGTGCAGATGGCGGACGGTACGTGGAGGAGGCGAATGAACCACGAGTTGCATCAGCTGTTGGGAGAACCATCCATCGTTCACACCGCAAAAATCGGAAGACTGCGGTGGGCCGGGCACGTAGCCAGAATGTCGGACAGTAATCCGGTGAAAATGGTTCTCGACAACGATCCGACGGGAACAAGAAGGCGAGGTGCACAGCGGGCAAGGTGGATCGATCAGGTGGAGGACGACTTGCGGACCCTCCGCAGACTGCGTGGCTGGCGAAGTGCAGCCTTGAACCGAGCTGAATGGAGAAGTCTTTATGTGCAGCACAGGCCACTCCGGCCTTAGTCTGATGATAAATAAATAAATATCTAAAGTTTATGCAGTTTCAAATGTTTAAATGATCATGAGAACATATTTTGGAAAATTCATAAGCATTTATCTGAGCAGATGTCGAAAGATCATTCATTTTGCTCCTTACGAAAACATTACGGAAAATAATCCAAAAACCAGCGCAGCCGTGTGCCCAGCAAAATAAGTACTGATATCCCGGCAAAAATTATGTGATTTTCAACAACTTTGACAGAAATCTCAGCAAGTCCATTGCAGTATCAATCAGAGTGGCAAATTTCTCCATTTTGATTTAAAAATAAATATTTTTATTTATTATCTGTGAATTGACGACTGAAGTTTTTCTATGAAGATTGAATTTCTTTCGGCGATAGCAGTCTTAATAAGTAGCAAATACTTTGTTGCTTTGTAGCAAGTGCTTTGTTGAAACGTCGGATGTAGGAGCAACAAAGTATTTGCTACTTATTAAGACTGCTATCGCCGTAAGAAATTCAATCTTCATATTTTTATTTAATTTTGCAAAATATATATGTTTGTTATGAAAAAAAGCTGAAAAGCTTGTTTGTTTTGGGTATGCACTAATAAGCATTAGAGCAAGCCCTCGCTCACTAATGATTTCCCCGAAACAACAGAAAACTTTTTCTAAATTAAAAAGATAAATCTGAATATTCAGCAGTTTAAAAACTATTAAACTCTATACTTTCTCAATTAATAAAGTGTAGAGTTTAACAGTTTTTAAAAGAGGTTTTAAAAACTCAGCCATTGGCTTTGTGAATATATTTAGATCCTCAATCCGCTGTGCCCATCCTGCTTTCATTACAATATACCCAATCATAAACTGTAACACAAAACCTCTTCAATTATTCGCTATTGAGAATCTAATGACAACTCCGAGATTCGCAGCGAATCTGGAGTCACGAAGAAGTTCCGAACAGCGTTCGGGCAAAAAGTACCAAGTGGTCATATTCCTGAATTCGTCATTTCATGTCCGTTATGAACAAAGCATCTTTCGACGGATAAAGTTTCAATTTTTTCAACATTTTTTTCTCATTCCACGTTAAAAGTTCCAAAATAGTTAAAAATAGTGACTTTTTCCGAGAAAGTCTCTTTTTTCGACCTTAAGTCACTAAGGTCGAAAAAAGAGACTTTTTAGTGACTGACCCGAAAAAAGTGACCAAGTCACTAAAAGGGACCCGCTACCAGACCTGGAGTGGCGATATTGGCGTTTCTATCTGTGTTGTTAAACCTGCTAGGGTAACCGTACCCTTAGTGGAGGTAGCACCAATAGTGGAGGTAGTGGGGTTTTGATGACATTTATCATATTTACACACTTTATGATGGTTTCAGTTGATGCGTCGTGCTTCAAATATCCTGTTAAATGCAACTTATCTTAAGATTTCACTTGAAAAACTATTGAAAATAATGATTTTCCTTAACAAAATTGACTCCCTTGCACCTATAGTGGAGCAACTGTACCAATAGTAGCGAGTCTCATTAGAAACCAATGGATAGCACCACTATGGGAACCAAAATTAATTTTTACCGCCACTAAAGGAACAGTGTACCCATAGTGGTGCAAGTAATATTTGGTAATTGTTGATGTTAAATGACATCTATCTCATTTTTGTTAGCAAATTTATTAGTTAATCTATTGACTAAGATATTAAAGCTGTAAATTTCCCATAATTATCAATTTTTTTAAAATATTGTCTTTTGTGGATCTACTAATACCTCCACTATTGGTACCGTTACCCTACTCTATGTTTTGATATTTTCACAATTTTCACCTTGAGCTCATGGAAGAATGGTAGTTGGAAATCGATAAAATGTATGGGAAAATCAGGTATTTTGCTAATTTATGGATAATTGTGGTGTTTTAGAAGAAAGTGGTAATAAGGAATGAAGTATGAGGTGAAAAGATTATCTCCTGCACTTAGTTTGCACTGATTAGTAGTTTTATAGTGATGAAATTTCGATTTTACTACCATTGAAAAAACGCCATCTCTTGCATTAATCGTTTTGACTGGTACCTTATTGCCAGAATGTACAATTCCCCAGAAATAGTAAAACCCTGAATTCCGATGATTGTTGGTGGCTAAAGAATAGAAAAAAGTATTATATAAAGAAGGTATTTGTGTAAAACGTATTTTGGAATTATTTACTACCCGTAATGCTGGGTAGACACCTTTACGTGGTGTGTTACGGGGTAAGATCTACCACGGTTACATTGCCAGCTACAGGCAAATCCTGACCTTACGAATACCTTCCTCATTATCCAACTCCGTGGTAGTTATGAGGGTGTCGCTAAGTCGGTGGCCTCTCGTTAAGTAAGTACTACATCAACACTTCCTTCCTCTCCCTAGTTACGGTGAAGATGGGCGTGGCCAGGAGTAGTAATCCTCATGCTTTTGTTATTTTTGTTTAAGACTGGAATCAAGGACCACTCCCCTTCTTGATTTTTGATAGCATTCTAGATAAGGATCTCAAAAGTAAAACATGAGTATCACTAGTGTCCAATCTACGAATTACACCGTAACAATGCTAATGCTAATGCTAATGCTAATGCTAACGTGGATTTGGAATTATTTACTAATGAAAGGATTTTCTGTATACAGTATCCCCCGCTTATCCGGACCTCGCTAATCCGACGACTCGTTAGTCCGGATCTCGCTAACTCGGAATTTCCCGGATTAAAAAGAATCAACACCCATTTAAACGCATTATGCTGTCAGTTTTCTAATTTGTGCTGTGATTTTGTTTTGGTTCATTTGTACCTGGTACGGATTTGTACGGATTTGGCAGTCGGATTGACGACAGAAACCTCGTTAGTCCGGCCATATATTTGTCGCATCAGCGGGGGTATACTGTAATTAATTTTCACGAATAAAAATATGTTGTGATATTAAAAAGTATTTTCATGCACATATTTGGAGCATGCAAATAAACGTAACATTCACTCGATCTCACTATTCTTAAATCGAAATAAATTTAAACTGTGCTTGCTTGTAAAATTCAGTCAAATTTAATTGAATATCGAATGTTAATTCGTTTGATGCGGTAAGCTGCAAATTTACACGTCGTTGTAGTTTCAAAATTACTTGTTGTGTTCATAAAAGGGACTATTTAACGTATTAGACAATATTCAGAAAGATTTATAAAAAAAAAATACTTTCATGTTTGTCTAATACCAAACAAACTGTTTACGAATGGATATCATATTTCTTTGCCCTATTCCAGACGCAGACTTCATTTCAAAAATTAAATCATATCTATAATTGGATAATATCACTTTAACTAGACAGGTTTTTGCTTTCATTGAAGACATTATATCTATAAGTCTAGGCAAAATGTCTACTTCTAAAGAAGGAATCACATCCTAAATATGATAATAAAGAGAAATTTGGAACGGCACTAATGCTGGGGTATTGCCTTTTTGCCAATTGTAAACGGGGAAGTGGCGATTTATCTCAGACTGCTTATTTTGTTACTACAGAAGCCCACTTGCAGTTTTTCATACAAAATGGTCAATTTTGGAGATATATATCTCGGTTGCGTGTGAACCAATTTTGTAAAATGTGAAATTAATTAAAAATAAAAATAAAAATTCCGCGGAAAAAAATTAAAATTTCGTTTCGTTTCGTAAAATTTCGAATTAAATGGACCTTGATTTCGTATCGTTTCGAAGTTGCGGAAATAATTTATATTTCGTTTCGTTTCGTTTCGAATAAACATACACATTTTAAATTTCGTTTCGTTTCGTTTCGTTAGGAAAAAATGTCTTATCGCATACCCTTAGTAATCAGCACTATGCTCCTCCTTTCAAATCGCTTCTAAAACAATTAGGGTGAAAGATCCAATAGTCGTGGGTGTTCCTATAGTTGCGGTAGTGTTGTTTTTACAAAATCTACGAATTGAACGCAGTAACCCATGTAGTCCATCCATTTGTTGACATGTCAGAAGACAAAATAAAAGGAAACAGGTTTGGATTTCCCTCAAAATAGGTAAAGTATCAATAAAATGCCTTATCTTTTTCTCCGCTTTGCACCAATAGTTGCGGAAGTGTTCCCATAGCTGCGAGTTTCATATGAAAACAATCGGATTCGCGACTATAGGAACACGAATTAAAATAACGCAACTATTGGAACATTGCATCACTAATTGGAGGTACTATTTTAGGTGGCAATAATGGTTTCTGCTGCAATTATAACACTTTTCGGATAAAATATGTTCAACGATCCTTTTATACACTCTTGAGGTAAGTGCAATGAATTATAGACTTAATGGAAAGCAAGAAATAGTGGTGGAACGTGCTTAGTTCCTCCACTATTGGGTCTTTTACCCTAATGCCAAGTTTGTTATTTTGACATCGACAGCAGACGGAAGTGCAGAAAAGAACAACAGCTTCAAGTGTAGTTCAATGTATTATAGCGCACACCATGAGTGAACCAATAACTTCCTTCGTACTCAAAATTTATTTATAACTAGTTGACCCGGCAGACGTTGTCCTGCATAGTAGGCGAAAATGCGGGTTGTGAACTGCCTATGCGATTTTTCCATACGAATCTTTATTTTAGTTTTTCACGTTTTTCTCAACCCTACTCGTAATTTTTACATGAGGAAATATCATATAAACCCGTCGGAAACGATAATGAACATATCTGCTGAAGAAATGAAGAAAATCCATCCAGCCGTTTTCGAGTTATGCGGATACGAACACAGACCATTTCATTTTTATTATATAGATAGAAGATAATTATTATAATCGAACAAAATAATATGGAAAAAGTATGAAAAGTGTTTGATATCGTTTGACTTCGTAGTTTTTAGAAGTTGATCGTTTTATTTTCCTTGTTATGAGAAAAGTTAGTACCATCCTATTTCTTTCCACCTCTTTATTGTAACTTTTCAGATACGTATACGTATGCTCCGACTTCAATAGAAAGGTCGCCTGCAGTGTTTCGTACTTAACTCCACTTAGTAGTTATTATCGCATTAACTGTTATCATAAAAAACTAGGGAAAGTATGTTGGAAAATATAATTTTTGTAATACCTACCGATTTTGTTAGTGTAATAAATCGGCTTACCTTAGCATATATAAGCAATGAAGTTATAGTGACCAATATAGTATTTAAAAGAGTTTCATATAGCTCATTCATTTTCATATAGCCCTCCTTTGGGTGATATAATAGAGAACATACAATGGTTACATTTCACAACCTTCGAACAAACTACTGATAATTGCATTACCATTGTCAAAAATAATACGAACCCTTGGGTCGCTTTCTACGCATGTAAAGCAAAATCATGTATTTAAAAAGTTGTGTATAGTTGAATCGAGAAATTGATGAAATCTAACCGTGTAAAAGCGTCGCAGTGTAACTGGGAACTCCGACACAGTTAAGGTTAAAACACATAATAGTGATAAGAAAATTATTTTGAGCTTTTTAGTGGAATGTCTTCACTTGTCATAAGACGAGTTTATACAATTGTATAAACTCGTCTTATGACAAGTGAACATAATAGTACCAAAATCAGAATAAGTAGAAGCGAAAAAATAACGAAAAACTGATTAGCGTATCTTCATTAGAAGCCAAACTGCACTGAAGAAA
This sequence comes from Armigeres subalbatus, assembly GCF_024139115.2. Lineage (NCBI taxonomy): Eukaryota > Metazoa > Arthropoda > Insecta > Diptera > Culicidae > Armigeres > Armigeres subalbatus. The sequence continues at coordinate 155,697,076 of NC_085140.1, read as the reverse complement.
AACCGCCATTTAATTGTTATATCTATCCCGTTTCAATACCATTTCGCAATAAATCCCAACCACCTTCGATTTAGATATGGGATATGCAATCGCAACAGAACAATCTAAATTTTCCACTTCAGTGGTTTTACCGAAAATCCCACCCACAACCGTAGGAGAAAAACAGAACGGCACCTAATTGAGTACCTGTAGAGTCTCGACTGTGGACCTGCGACATGGCACGAATAGAAAGTATCGCTGAAATCGTTGCTGCTGCTTTCTATCCCTTAAAACACTGTTTGTTGCTTTAACCCAATGGATATATGCTATTGATTTCTAGACGTTCTTTAAATTGGCATCGTTTCAGTTCGTTCTTATGGATTCTCGATTGTGTTTCATTTTCCTGAGAGTTTATTGAACACTGCTGTAATAATGTGGTTGACGTTCAGAGATTTGTAGCACTACCGTGTTTCACAAGAATACTTTATTCGCAAAAAAAAAATTACCGTGGATTCATTCGTGCAGAAAATCGATGTAACTAAATTGCCAATCCGAAGATGGTGAGTTCAATTCTCGGTCCAGTCTAGGATGATTTCGGCTGGGAAACATTCTTGAGTCTCTGCCCCTGGACATAATGTATCCATTTTACTTGCAACACAAGATATGTACATACTTGTCCCATCATTGCATTGAAAAGCTAATAGAATACTAAGTTGGAAAGCAGGCCTAGTTCCAGTTGAAATGTAGAGTCTGGTGCTTGATGGCACTACCTTTTATTACAGGGTGTATGAAATTATAGAAATTTTTTTGCATGTTGTATGTTGTCTTCGGTGAACTTGTTAATATGATTGTGAACTCTACATGAAAAATGTATGACAATCATGATAATAGACCATGATGTTCTAGGATCTTCAAATTATCCTGGTGTCTGAGTTACATGGTCTCCGAATCAACCACGACTACCATGATGTTTCCAGTATCAGTATCAACCCAGCTATGATGCAACTCGTGGTTCATTCGCCTCCTCCACGTACCGTCCGCCATCTGCACCCCACCATAGATGGTACGCAGCACTTTCCTTTCGAAAACTCCAAGTGCGTTGGTCCTCCACGAGCATCGTCCAGGTATCGTGTCCGTAGAGGACTACAGGTCTAATGAGCGTTTTGTAGATTGTCAGTTTGGTACGGCGGCGAACTCTATTCGATCGGAGCGTTTTGCGGAGTCCAAAGTACGTACGATTTCCAGCCACTATGCGCCTCCGAATTTCGCTGCTGGTATCATTTTCGGCAGTCACCAGTGAGCCCAAGTACACAAATTCTTCTACCACTTCGATTTCGTCACCACCGATGCAAACTCGCGGTGGGTGGCTCACATTGTCTTCTCTTGAACTTCTTCCTATCATGTACTTTGTCTTCGACGTGTTAATGACTAGTCCGACCCGCTTGGCTTTCCTCTTCAGTCTGATGTAGGCTTCCTCCAACTTCTCAAAGTTACGTGCCATAATATCTATGTCGTCGATGAAGCCAAATAGCTGGACGGACTTATTGAAAATTGTACAAGTCGTGTTAATCCCTGCTCTTCGTATTACCCCTTCCAAAGCGATGTTGAATAGCAGACCCGAAAGACCATCACCTTGCCGTAACCCTCTGCGCGTTTCGAAGGGACTCGAGAATGCTCCTGAAACTCGAACTACGCACATCACCCGATCCATCGTCGCTTTGATCAATCGTGTCAGTTTATCCGGAAATCCGTGTTCGTGCATTAGCGGCCATAGCTGGTCTCGATCGATTGTATCATATGCGGCAATGTGATTGCGCATATATTCAGCAATGTGATTGCGCGGTAGTTGCTACAATCCAGCTTATCGCTTTTTTGTAGATGGGACACGACACCTTCCATCCACTCCTGCGGCAAAACTTCCTCCTCCCAAATCTTGGTAATGACCCAGTGCAGCGCTCTAGCCAGTGCCGCACCAATTTCGTTTCGTTTCGTAAAATTTCGAATTAAATGAACCTTGATTTCGTATCGTTTCGAAGTTGCGGAAATAATTTATATTTCGTTTCGTTTTGTTTCTAATAAACATACACATTTTAAATTTCGTTTCATTTCGTTTCGTTAGGAAAAAATGTCTTATCGCATACCCTTAGTAATCAGCACTATGCTCCTCCTTTCAAATCGCTTCTAAAAACAATTAGGGTGAAAGATCCAATAGTCGTGGGTGTTCCTATAGTTGCGGTAGTGTTGTTTTTACAAAATCTACGAATTGAACGCAGTAACCCATGTAGTCCATCAATTTGTTGACAAGCCAGAAGACAAAATAAAAGGAAACAGGTTTGGATTCCCCTCAAAATCGGTAAAGTATCACTAAAATACCTTATCTTTTTCTCGTCTTTGCACCAATAGTTGCGGTAGTGTTCCCATAGTTGCGAGTCCCATATGAAAACAATGGGATTCGCAACTATAGGAACACGAATTAAAAAATAACGCAACTATTGGAACACTGCACCAATAATTGGAGGTACTATTTTAGAAGGCAATAATGGGTTCTGCTGCAATTACAACACTTTTCGGATAAAATATGTTTAACGATCCTTTTTATACACTCTTGAGGTAAGTGCAATGAATTATATATTTAATGGAATGCAAGCATTAGTGGTGGAACGTGCTTAGTTCCTCCACTATTGGGTCTTTTACCCTAATGCCAAGTTTGTTATTTTGACATCGACAGCAGACGGAAGTGCAGAAAAGAACAACAGCTTCAAGTGTAGTTCAATGTATTATAGCGCACACCATGAGTGAACCAATAACTTCCTTCGTACTCAAAATTTATTTTTAACTAGTCGACCCGGCAGACGTTGTCCTGCATAGTAGGCTAAAATGTGGGTTGTGAACTGCCCACTCGATTTTTCCATACGAATCTTTATTTTAGTTTTTCACGGTTTTCTCAACCCTACTCGTAATTTTTACATGAGGAAATATCATATAACCCCTTCGGAAACGATAACGAACATATCTGTTGAAGGTATGAAGAAAATCCATCCAGCCGTTTTCGAGTTATGCGGATACGAACACAGACCATTTCATTTTTATTATATAGATAGAAGATAATTATTATAATCGAACAAAATAATATGGAAAAAGTATGAAAAGTGTTTGATATCGTTTGACTTCGTAGTTTTTAGAAGTTGATCGTTTTATTTTCCTTGTTATGAGAAAAGTTAGTACCATCCTATTTCTTTCCACCTCTTTATTGTAACTTTTCAGATACGTATACGTATGCTCCGACTTCAATAGAAAGGTCGCCTGCAGTGTTTCGTACTTAACTCCACTTAGTAGTTATTATCGCATTAACTGTTATCATAAAAAACTAGGGAAAGTATGTTGGAAAATATAATTTTGTAATACCTACCGATTTTGTTAGTGTAATAAATCAGCTTACCTTAGCATATATATAAGCAATGAAGTTATAGTGACCAATATAGTATTTAAAAGAGTTTCATATAGCTCATTCATTTTCATATAGCCCTCCTTTGGGTGATATAATAGAGAACATACAATGGTTACATTTCACAACCTTCGAACAAACTACTGATAATTGCATTACCATTGTCAAAAATAATACGAACCCTTGGGTCGCTTTCTACGCGGTAAAGCAAAATCATGTATTTAAAAAGTTGTGTATAGTTGAATCGAGAAATTGATGAAATCTAACCGTGTAAAAGCGTCGCAGTGTAACTGGGAACTCCGACACAGTTAAGGTTAAAAACACATAATTGTGATAAGAAAATTATTTTGAGCTTTTTAGTGGAATGTCTTCACTTGTCATAAGACGAGTTTATACAATTGTAAAAAACTCGTCTTATGACAAGTGAACATAATAGTACCAAAATCAGAATAAGTAGAAGCGAAAAAATAACGAAAAACTGATTAGCGTATCTTCATTAGAAGCCAAACTGCACTGAAGAAAAACCGCCATTTAATTGTTATATCTATCCCGTTTCAATACCATTTCGCAATAAATCCCAACCACCTTCGATTTAGATATGGGATATGCAATCGCAACAGAACAATCTAAATTTTCCACTTCAGTGGTTTTACCGAAAATCCCACCCACAACCGTAGGAGAAAAACAGAACGGCACCTAATTGAGTACCTGTAGAGTCTCGACTGTGGACCTGCGACATGGCACGAATAGAAAGTATCGCTGAAATCGTTGCTGCTGCTTTCTATCCCTTAAAACACTGTTTGTTGCTTTAACCCAATGGATATATGCTATTGATTTCTAGACGTTCTTTAAATTGGCATCGTTTCAGTTCGTTCTTATGGATTCTCGATTGTGTTTCATTTTCCTGAGAGTTTATTGAACACTGCTGTAATAATGTGGTTGACGTTCAGAGATTTGTAGCACTACCGTGTTTCACAAGAATACTTTATTCGCAAAAAAATTACCGTGGATTCATTCGTGCAGAAAATCGATGTAACTAAATTGCCAATCCGAAGATGGTGAGTTCAATTCTCGGTCCAGTCTAGGATGATTTCGGCTGGGAAACATTCTTGAGTCTCTGCCCCTGGACATAATGTATCCATTTTACTTGCAACACAAGATATGTACATACTTGTCCCATCATTGCATTGAAAAGCTAATAGAATACTAAGTTGGAAAGCAGGCCTAGTTCCAGTTGAAATGTAGAGTCTGGTGCTTGATGGCACTACCTTTTATTACAGGGTGTATGAAATTATAGAAATTTTTTTGCATGTTGTATGTTGTCTTCGGTGAACTTGTTAATATGATTGTGAACTCTACATGAAAAATGTATGACAATCATGATAATAGACCATGATGTTCTAGGATCTTCAAATTATCCTGGTGTCTGAGTTACATGGTCTCCGAATCAACCACGACTACCATGATGTTTCCAGTATCAGTATCAACCCAGCTATGATGCAACTCGTGGTTCATTCGCCTCCTCCACGTACCGTCCGCCATCTGCACCCCACCATAGATGGTACGCAGCACTTTCCTTTCGAAAACTCCAAGTGCGTTGGTCCTCCACGAGCATCGTCCAGGTATCGTGTCCGTAGAGGACTACAGGTCTAATGAGCGTTTTGTAGATTGTCAGTTTGGTACGGCGGCGAACTCTATTCGATCGGAGCGTTTTGCGGAGTCCAAAGTACGTACGATTTCCAGCCACTATGCGCCTCCGAATTTCGCTGCTGGTATCATTTTCGGCAGTCACCAGTGAGCCCAAGTACACAAATTCTTCTACCACTTCGATTTCGTCACCACCGATGCAAACTCGCGGTGGGTGGCTCACATTGTCTTCTCTTGAACTTCTTCCTATCATGTACTTTGTCTTCGACGTGTTAATGACTAGTCCGACCCGCTTGGCTTTCCTCTTCAGTCTGATGTAGGCTTCCTCCAACTTCTCAAAGTTACGTGCCATAATATCTATGTCGTCGATGAAGCCAAATAGCTGGACGGACTTATTGAAAATTGTACAAGTCGTGTTAATCCCTGCTCTTCGTATTACCCCTTCCAAAGCGATGTTGAATAGCAGACCCGAAAGACCATCACCTTGCCGTAACCCTCTGCGCGTTTCGAAGGGACTCGAGAATGCTCCTGAAACTCGAACTACGCACATCACCCGATCCATCGTCGCTTTGATCAATCGTGTCAGTTTATCCGGAAATCCGTGTTCGTGCATTAGCGGCCATAGCTGGTCTCGATCGATTGTATCATATGCGGCAATGTGATTGCGCATATATTCAGCAATGTGATTGCGCGGTAGTTGCTACAATCCAGCTTATCGCTTTTTTTTGTAGATGGGACATACGACACCTTCCATCCACTCCTGCGGCAAAACTTCCTCCTCCCAAATCTTGGTAATGACCCAGTGCAGCGCTCTAGCCAGTGCCGCACCAATTTCGTTTCGTTTCGTAAAATTTCGAATAAAATGGACCTTGATTTCGAATCTTTTCGAAGTAGCGGAAATAATTTATATTTCGTTTCGTTTTGTTTCGAATAAACATACACATTTTAAATTTCGTTTCGTTTCGTTTCGTTAGGAAAAAAATTCTTATCGCATACCCTTAGTAATCAGCACTATGCTCCTCCTTTCAAATCGCTTCTAAAAACAATTAGGGTGAAAGATCCAATAGTCGTGGGTGTTCCTATAGTTGCGGTAGTATTGTTTTTACAAAATCTACGAATTGAACGCAGTAACCCATGTAGTCCATCAATTTGTTGACAAGTCAGAAGACAAAATAAAAGGAAACAGGTTTGGATTCCCCTCAAAATCGGTAAAGTATCACTAAAATACCTTATCTTTTTCTCGTCTTTGCACCAATAGTTGCGGTAGTGTTCCCATAGTTGCGAGTCCCATATGAAAACAATGGGGTTCGCAACTATAGGAACACGAATTAAAAAATAACGCAACTATTGGAACACTGCACCAATAATTGGAGGTACTATTTTAGGTGGCAATAATGGGTTCTGCTGCAATTACAACACTTTTCGGATAAAATATGTTCAACGATCCTTTTTATACACTCTTGAGGTAAGTGCAATGAATTATAGACTTAATGGAAAGCAAGAAATAGTGGTGGAACGTGCTTAGTTCCTCCACTATTGGGTCTTTTACCCTAATGCCAAGTTTGTTATTTTGACATCGACAGCAGACGGAAGTGCAGAAAAGAACAACAGCTTCAAGTGTAGTTCAATGTATTATAGCGCACACCATGAGTGAACCAATAACTTCCTTCGTACTCAAAATTTATTTTTAACTAGTCGACCCGGCAGACGTTGTCCTGCATAGTAGGCTAAAATGTGGGTTGTGAACTGCCCACTCGATTTTTCCATACGAATCTTTATTTTAGTTTTTCACGATTTTCTCAGCTTTACGGGTAATTTTTGCATGATGAAATACCATATAAACCCATCGGAAACGATAACAAACATATCTGTTGAATGTATGAAGAAAATCCATCCAGCCGTTCTCAATTTATGCGGATACGAACACAGACCATTTCATTTTTATTATATAGATAGAAGATAATTATTATAATCGAACAAAATAATATGGAAAAAGTATGAAAAGTGTTTGATATCGTTTGACTTCGTAGTTTTTAGAAGTTGATCGTTTTATTTTCCTTGTTATGAGAAAAGTTAGTACCATCCTATTTCTTTCCACCTCTTTATTGTAACTTTTCAGATACGTATACGTATGCTCCGACTTCAATAGAAAGGTCGCCTGCAGTGTTTCGTACTTAACTCCACTTAGTAGTTATTATCGCATTAACTGTTATCATAAAAAACTAGGGAAAGTATGTTGGAAAATATAATTTTTGTAATACCTACCGATTTTGTTTGTGTAATAAATCGGCTTACCTTAGCATATATAAGCAATGAAGTTATAGTGACCAATATAGTATTCAAAAGAGTTTCATATAGCTCATTCATTTTCATATAGCCCTCCTTTGGGTGATATAATAGAGAACATACAATGGTTACATTTCACAACCTTCAGAACAACTACTGATAATTGCATTACCATTGTCAAAAATAATACGAACCCTTGGGTCGCTTTCTACGCGGTAAAGCAAAATCATGTATTTAAAAAGTTGTGTATAGTTGAATCGAGAAATTGATGAAATCTAACCGTGTAAAAGCGTCGCAGTGTAACTGGGAACTCCGACACAGTTAAGGTTAAAACACATAATAGTGATAAGAAAATTATTTTGAGCTTTGGAATGTCTTCACTTGTCATAAGACGAGTTTGTACAATTGTAAAACTCGTCTTATGACAAGTGAACATAATAGTACCAAAATCAGAATAAGTAGAAGCGAAAAAATAACGAAAAACTGATTAGCGTATCTTCATTAGAAGCCAAACTGCACTGAAGAAAAACCGCCATTTAATTGTTATATCTATCCCGTTTCAATACCATTTCGCAATAAATCCCAACCACCTTCGATTTAGATATGGGATATGCAATCGCAACAGAACAATCTAAATTTTCCACTTCAGTGGTTTTACCGAAAATCCACCCACAACCGTAGGAGAAAAACAGAACGGCACCTAATTGAGTACCTGTAGAGTCTCGACTGTGGACCTGCGACATGGCACGAATAGAAAGTATCGCTGAAATCGTTGCTGCTGCTTTCTATCCCTTAAAACACTGTTTGTTGCTTTAACCCAATGGATATATGCTATTGATTTCTAGACGTTCTTTAAATTGGCATCGTTTCAGTTCGTTCTTATGGATTCTCGATTGTGTTTCATTTTCCTGAGAGTTTATTGAACACTGCTGTAATAATGTGGTTGACGTTCAGAGATTTGTAGCACTACCGTGTTTCACAAGAATACTTCATTCGCAAAAAAAAAATTACCGTGGATTCATTCGTGCAGAAAATCGATGTAACTAAATTGCCAATCCGAAGATGGTGAGTTCAATTCTCGGTCCAGTCTAGGATGATTTCGGCTGGGAAACATTCTTGAGTCTCTGCCCCTGGACATAATGTATCCATTTTACTTGCAACACAAGATATGTACATACTTGTCCCATCATTGCATTGAAAAGCTAATAGAATACTAAGTTGGAAAGCAGGCCTAGTTCCAGTTGAAATGTAGAGTCTGGTGCTTGATGGCACTACCTTTTATTACAGGGTGTATGAAATTATAGAAATTTTTTTGCATGTTGTATGTTGTCTTCGGTGAACTTGTTAATATGATTGTAAACTCTACATGAAAAATGTATGACAATCATGATAATAGACCATGATGTTCTAGGATCTTCAAATTATCCTGGTGTCTGAGTTACATGGTCTCCGAATCAACCACGACTACCATGATGTTTCCAGTATCAGTATCAACCCAGCTATGATGCAACTCGTGGTTCATTCGCCTCCTCCACGTACCGTCCGCCATCTGCACCCCACCATAGATGGTACGCAGCACTTTCCTTTCGAAAACTCCAAGTGCGTTGGTCCTCCACGAGCATCGTCCAGGTATCGTGTCCGTAGAGGACTACAGGTCTAATGAGCGTTTTGTAGATTGTCAGTTTGGTACGGCGGCGAACTCTATTCGATCGGAGCGTTTTGCGGAGTCCAAAGTACGTACGATTTCCAGCCACTATGCGCCTCCGAATTTCGCTGCTGGTATCATTTTCGGCAGTCACCAGTGAGCCCAAGTACACAAATTCTTCTACCACTTCGATTTCGTCACCACCGATGCAAACTCGCGGTGGGTGGCTCACATTGTCTTCTCTTGAACTTCTTCCTATCATGTACTTTGTCTTCGACGTGTTAATGACTAGTCCGACCCGCTTGGCTTTCCTCTTCAGTCTGATGTAGGCTTCCTCCAACTTCTCAAAGTTACGTGCCATAATATCTATGTCGTCGATGAAGCCAAATAGCTGGACGGACTTATTGAAAATTGTACAAGTCGTGTTAATCCCTGCTCTTCGTATTACCCCTTCCAAAGCGATGTTGAATAGCAGACCCGAAAGACCATCACCTTGCCGTAACCCTCTGCGCGTTTCGAAGGGACTCGAGAATGCTCCTGAAACTCGAACTACGCACATCACCCGATCCATCGTCGCTTTGATCAATCGTGTCAGTTTATCCGGAAATCCGTGTTCGTGCATTAGCGGCCATAGCTGGTCTCGATCGATTGTATCATATGCGGCTTTGAAGTCGATGAACAGATAATGTGTGGGCACGTTGTATTCGCGGCATTTCTGCAGTACTTGGCGAATGGCGAACACCTGGTGGAGCGTTCGCCCATAAAACCCGCCTGGTACTGCCCCACGAACTCCCTTGCAATTGGTGCTAGTCCACGGCATAAAATTTGGGAGAGTACCATGTAGGCGGCATTCAGCAATGTGATTGCGCGGTAGTTGCTACAATCCAGCTTATCGCTTTTTTTTGTAGATGGGACACACGACACCTTCCATCCACTCCTGCGGCAAAACTTCCTCCTCCCAAATCTTGGTAATGACCCAGTGCAGCGCTCTAGCCAGTGCCGCACCACCGTGTTTAAATAGCTCTCCTGGTAGTTGGTCAACCCCAGAGGCTTTGTTGTTTTTCAGCCATTCAATCTCCTCCTGGATTTCCTGGAGATCCGGAGCCGGTAGAATTATGTCCTGCACGTGTTCTCCCAGGTCCATCACCATACCGCCATTTTCGTTTGCCACATCGCCATTCAGGTGTTCTTCGTAGTGCTGCCACCACCTTTGGATCACCTCACGCTCGTTCGTAAGAAGGTTCCCGTTTATGTCCTTACACATATCAGGCTGTGGCACGTGGCCCTTGAGTGAACGGTTTAACTTCTCATAGAACTTTCGTGTGTTATAAGCGCGGTACAGTTCCTCCGTCTCTTCACGGTCTCGATCTTCCTGCTGGCGCTTTTTCCTCCGGAAAATCGAGTTTTGTCTGCTTCGCGCCCGTTTGTATCGTGCCTCGTTCGCCCTCGTGCGGTGGTGCAGCAATCTCGCCCATGCTGCATTCTCCTCTTCTACTAACTGCTTACAGTTAGGCACCGTGCCAAGTGCAGCGGTTGCGGTGCTTCCAATGGCGGATCAAATATCTCTCCAACCATCTTCAAGAGACGCTGTGTTTTGCTGCTCTTCCGTTGGGAGTGCCACTTCCAGCTGCTGCGCGTATTCTTTGGCTAGTCTACCATCTTGTAGCCGCCCAATGTTTAGCCGCGGCGTCCGACGTCGACGCGTATTGTACACCGTCGAGAATTTTGAGCGTAGGAATACTGCAACGAGGTAGTAGTCGGATACAATATTCGCACTGCGGTAAGTGCGGACGTTCGTGATGTCGGAGAAGAATTTACCGTCGATTAGAACGTGGTCGATTTGGTTTTCCGTTCCTTGGTTAGGTGGAAATTCGCGGCAAAATTTTTATAATTTCGCGGACAGCCAATTCAATAATCTGAAAATTCGCGTCAATTTCGCGGTAAATCATATTTTGGTACAAAAAATAAAAAAGACAATGTAGGTTCCATATTTATTTAATTTAATTTTATTGGCATATCGGTCTCGATGCTGCTCGTATAGAGGAAGGGAGCAGCGTGTGTGCGAAAGCAGATGGGAAAGAAACGGAGTCCAAATGTTATCGCTAGGCAGCGACAAGTGTGAAAATGGTTGAAAGGTGTTGAAGTATGCGAGGGCCATTTGAGAATAATTAAATTATCGAAGCGTCCCGTCTTTGCCGTACATCCTTTCTGGGGATGGCTCGGGCAGTGAATGGAAGTCACTGTTACCAAGACTGGCAAAAACGGAGGCAACGATACGCATATTTATTATTCGGCTAATACTTAATTAGTTCTAGCGATCGATGTTCATCATTTGGAGAATCATTCACTGCCCGAGACATCCCCAGAAAGGATGTACGGCAAAGACGGACGCTTCTATAATTTCATTATTGTCAAATGGCCCTCACATACTTCAACACCTTTAAAACCATTTTCACACTTGTCGCTGCCTAGCGATAACAATCGGACTCCGTTTCTTTCCCATCTGCTTTCGCACAACCGCTGCTCCCTTCCTCTATACGAGCAGCATCGAGACCGATATGCCAATAAAATTAAATTAAACTGATCACGGTCGTACAGCTTCTGTATATTTATTTAAATTGTTGCATTTATTAATTTCAAATATTTTTTTAAATTATTCTTTTGCATTACTGATCAAAAGCTGATCAAAAAAAATTGTACTGGCAGACACTGGCAGTTCAGCATCTACCGAGTTTCCAGAAATAGACAGATATTTCACCGCTATTTTGAAGTGCTGAGGAAAACTGAAAGAGGCCGAATGAGAAAAAACTGATTTGAAACATGCCACGAGATGATCAACGTTGGGAAACTTTTTTCTCCAAACTTCGCCGATCAATCCCATAATGTGAACATTGCAGGTCATGTGAATTCAGTAGTAGCCCTTTGAGAGTTTCTAACTTTCCTAAAGAATCCATATTTTTTAAAGTCTCTAACTATTTTTACAATTTGAAAGAAAAACAAAATTGTTCTGCAGTTTACTTTTGGCTCAACATTCGACCAATTTCGGACTCTGCTCTTAAAAAAAAACGAGTCGCCAAAAAATGCGTTATTTGACGAGTTGGTATCAAGAAATCTACTGAGGCAATAGAATGGAATAGAATTATTGATGGGAATGGTTAATTTCGCTTTTTTTCGCGAAAATGTTTCAATTTCGCGGCTAACATAAAATTTCGCGGATTTCGCGGCTTCCGCGAAATCGCAAATTTCCACCACCCCAACACCTTAGAGGAGCTGATTCAGACCAACTACCGGATTGACGCTAATGATGTAGTATCCAATAGGTCCAAAACTATCGGTGCACAACATTGGGGGCGAAGATAACGAGGAATCAGAAAATGAGGAGTTCAATGCGATTGATAGAAGACAGGCTAGGAACCAAACCCAAGGACTGACTCAAGACCGAGGGGTGCGGAATACAAGGGAGGAACAGGAAACATCTAGGGTACCCATGTGCTGAAATTGTCGTCAGCGTGGTCATTTTTGGCGAGATGTAGAGAAATGAAAACTACATTTTGCCACGTCTGTGGTAATCCTGGCAAGATTTCCTCAAATTGCGATAAGCACCCTCGATGTTCAAACCAAAGTCAGCCGGTTGACACTGGTCGACCTTCGGAAAACTAAGTTCGGGATGCGGTACAGGGAACGCTGTCATCCTAAACAGTAAAACCGTTCCAAATTTAAATTCCACTCCTTCCGTCGACCCGCTAGAGAGTCTTTTAGAAATTTAAATACAAACGAGTCGTTATCCTCACATTAAAGTTCGCATTTTTTAAAAGGAAATTGAGGCCTTGTTGGATTCGGGTGCAGGCATAAGCGTGACCAACTCCAAACAATTAATTGAACAGCATGGGTTAAAAATATTACCATCGCCGATCCGAATTTGTACAGCAGACAAAACCAAATATTCGTGTGTTGGTTATACCAATTTGCCAATAACTTTCAGGGGCATTACTTGGGTAATTGCAGTAGTAATTGTCCCGGAAATATCCAGAAGGTTGATATTGGGAATAAATTTCTGGAAGGCCTTTGGAATCAAACCCATGATGCAAGGAACCAGTGGACTGGAAGAGATTGCAGAAATAGGTAATATTGAAGGGACCGAATTAATGCATTTTTTCATTCACCCAATTGAAACACTTCCAATTGTGGGGAATTCAACTCCAGATGCGACTCTTGATATCCCAGAACTAGATTTGCCCGAGGCCTCAACGACTACACCCGAAACGGTGGAAATCGAGCACAATTTAAATGCAGAAGAGCGAGGCCTTCTTGAAGGAATTAATCGACAGTTTTCATGCACTACCGAAAATGTTTTGGGGCGAACAACCTTATTGCAACATGAGATTATTCTAAGGGAAGATGCAAGACCAAGAAGACATCCGATTTATAAATGCTCACCAACCATCCAAGCTGAAATGGACCGCGAAATTGAGCGCTATAAAAAACTTGACGCGATTGAAGAATGTTCAAGTGAGTGGGCCAACCCTCTAGTCCCTGTTCGAAAATCGAATGGCAAACTAAGAGTATGTTTGGACTCACGTAGAATGGTAGAAATGATGCTTTAACAAAAAAGGACTCATATTTCATGAGAGATATGAGGAGCATTTTTCACCGCTTAGGAAGCGCCAATGTTTTTTCCGTAATAGATTCAAAAGATGCCTTTTTCCAGATTCCTCTTAAAGAGGAATCGCACGATTATACGGCTTTTTGAACATCTAAAGGGCATTATAGGTACAAAGTTTGCCAATTCGGGTTAACTAATGCTCCATTCAGTATGTGCAGACTAATGGACAAAGTTATCGGTTTCGATCTAGAACCCTATGTATTCGTCTATTTGGACGACATAGTGGTAGCGACCAAAGCTCTCTCAGAGCATTTCAGGCTGATAAAGCTAGTCGCAAACGATTTCGCTTGATAAATCAAGATTTTGTAGGAAGCAAGTATCTATCTAGGTTACTTGCTGAATGAAGAAGGCGTTGCAATTGACAGTGCCAGGATTGAGCCTATTTTAAATTACACCAGGCCTAAAAGCATTAAAGACATACGTCGTCTCTTAGGGTTAGTCTTCGAGACATTTTATCTACTGATGTAAATGCACTTCTGTGGAGGTATTCAGCTTACTGATCAATCCTCTTAAAAGTGAGATAAAAAAAAAAATTTTCCACTTCATAACATATAAGGTTTGATTCTTCATAAAAGTTGTAGCAAAAGTTCTCCTGAAACTCTTTGTCAAAGACACCAAGTTCGTAATTGCGTTACTTTTGAGGATTCTTTACGTTTTATGCTGACAACCCCTTAAAAATATATTTCTGTCATATCTTTTTCATTTTCATTTCCACATTTGTTGCATGTTCTAGAAAGTATCAGATAATATTAAAATACGCCGTTTTTGGCTTTTGTCGCCAAAATAAATGGAAAATAAAAAAGAACAGTTTTATTGGATTTTTTAGTCATATTTTATTTAACTGTAACTTGACAACGAGCAAATTGTGGCAGTCAATCTCATACGCATATTGTACTTCCAGTTTAAAACCGAAGTTAGCTACCGCGACAATCGAGTTTTCTCCCGTTTCCTTTTGTCGCAACTACGTCGCGACTAGTGCGCATCATGGCGCACGGCGGTGGCATAGATGCGCACTAGTCGCGATGCAGTTGCGACATCAGGAAATAAGGAAAAACTCAATCGTCGCGAGAGCTCACTTCGGTTTTCAACTGGAAGCACAATAACAAAGTACAAGTAATGAACTTTAAATTGAAAAAAAAAATGATGTGTAAGGAATGTTTCATCAAAAAAATATTTCTTATTATGGAAAGCAAAATAATTCTCCTATCACAAGGAGTTAATGAATCAGCGCACCATCCCAAGTAACATTTTAAGTTTTATTCCGCTCTAGGAATGGTTTTCAAGATAAAATTATAAGATCTGACAATAAAACCCATGACTACATAACAACCTTCTAATGACCACTATAAGAGTAAGATATGGCCAAGTGGCCCTCTCTAGATAACCACTATAAACCTTTTATAAGAGTTATTTAGAAATCCTTTTTAAACCACCCGGAAAAAGGGAATTTGACTGCGGCAGCAGTCAAAAATGTTGTATAAAAAAAGAGAAACAAAACATTGCTGAAAAATAATAACAAAATAAATTGATGATGACAATCGTGATGAGGATGATTCAAGGGATGATTATAAAATAATATTTTTCAGGTTTGTTTTTCAATTCACTTCTATCCAAATGAGGTGCGCTTTCAATTTCACGGCGAAAGCTAGTGAAAAAATAAGATTAAATACCATGCGCTCTCAAAATAATGTAGTTTTGGGCTTTTGAGTTGAAATAATCATAACAGCAATATCGCAAATTTCCACTGATTCGATTGATACTTCACCCCAAAATATTTGTAATGCACATCAACTACCAAAAAATTGCTTTACGCGGTGAAACTATCGTCAATTCATGAGTTTAAGTGAAAAATTTCACTGTCTTTAAATGCTTTTCCATTTTCAATATGGCCTTCACAAATTTCGATCAGAAAAATATTGCTCTCATTAAATACCGTCATAAGCTCTTTGCAATGCAAATATTCTTATTGGGGTAATTCATTTGACCACATTACGACCAAAAATTGTAGCTTTTATCGAGCTTTGGAAATAGGATTTATCACGCTCTTCATAACGACCGTAGCACTGCTCATAAGGTCAATAAGCGTTTGACGTTTGAAGCTTTTTCAGCATATTTATGAGAGGTTTATTGATAGCAATAAGATCGGCAATAAAACTAAGCAACTAGCTATGGCGATTGCTATTATAAATCCGCTATAAGAATTAAATAAATCCAAGAAGCATGGAAATTGTTACTTGGGATGCGTCTCCATATGCTTGTATGCAAATACGTCGAACATATTCAAAGCTTGTTGACTTAAAAAGCAATCAATCTCTTGGTGTCTTCGGCAAATTTTTTCAGGAAAACTTTTGCTACAACTCTCGTGAAGGAAAAAATAAAATTTTCATTTTACTTTCAAGGGGATTGGTCATAAGGCTGAATACCTCCAAAGAAGCGCCCCTAGCAGCACATTTGTGACTGATTTGGTTGCTGCAACTAAAACGTGAAAAAATTCAGCTGCATATAGGCTGCAGAGACTCGTCTCGAAGACGCCATTACGCTAAATCACATAATAAAGGTACTATTAAATAAACACGCTTAATACACGATTTTAGCCACCGTGCAGTGTGCAGTAGTCTATACTGCAGTCGTACACAGTATAAAAATGTTACAGCATATATGATGTAACAAAAAGGCTCCGTTCGATTCGACTCATTTTTCCATCACTTTTTAAAATTACAGGTCGTCGTTACTATGGAGCTTGTTTTCAATATTGCATACAAGAAAAAGTTGGATGTAAAATTAGAGGCTATTAAACACAAAAATAAGCGTTTAAATATTTGCGTGGCGTGTAATTCTCAGAATTTTTAACTGTGTACGTTTTATTCAAGACGCCATCACCGCTGCAACTTCGACATAATCTGTTGAGCTGCCGCATTTCAAATA
This sequence comes from Armigeres subalbatus, assembly GCF_024139115.2. Classification (NCBI taxonomy): domain Eukaryota; kingdom Metazoa; phylum Arthropoda; class Insecta; order Diptera; family Culicidae; genus Armigeres; species Armigeres subalbatus. The sequence goes on along the minus strand of NC_085140.1, from coordinate 155,680,486 downwards.
TCCTTGTCCCGGTACATCCTCTCTGTGAGCTTGTCCAAGGTTGAACAAATGCCGAGCGAATGGAACGGTCAAGTCAAGTCTTGCACCAACGAGCTTATTTTCCCACATGGGTTGAACGCGGTACCAGGAGCGATAAAATGTTTTTGGATGAATAATCTGATAAGAAAATTATTTTGAGCTTTTTAGTGGAATATTTTCACCTGTCATAAGACGAGTTCATACAATCCCATTGAATTCCACCACTTAATTGTATCTTGACAGATACGTATTTCGACCTCAAAAGTAAGGCCGTCTTTTGAGGTCGAAATACGTATCTGTCAAGATACAATTAAGTGGTGGAATTCAATGGGATTGTATAAACTCGTCTTATGACAGATGAATAAACTGGTAGCTAACACGATTGTTGATGATTAATTCAAGACAAAATTTTCAAAACGACTTATCTGCTTTTTGTAAACAAAACTTAACGACGATTTGACGAATCTGATAGCTCTCCCGCAAACCAACACCATCAATAGGTAGCGGAATCCTTCACCTACCTATTGATGGTGTTGGTTTGCGGGAGAGCTATCAGATTCGTCAAATCGTCGTTGGAAGTTTTGTTTACAAAAGCAGATAAGCCGTTTTGAAAATTTTGTCTTGAATTGCTGATTCAAAAATTAAATGTCTTTCATGCTTTATTCTTAAGCAGCTTTTGACACACTCGCCTATAGTAGTAGCAAGGTATAGTGCTTTAAATCTATCATATTTTTTAAAACTTTTGCCTTCCATCTTCGATCCGCTTCTCTTCTATATCAAACTCAAACAGGGCTTCTGGATGAGAATCGGATAATAAATTACACAACTCTCAGCATGGCATACCGGTTATATTGTTTTTCCTCTAAGCTATCAACCCCTCGAACGAGACACGGCAATAAAATCGAGTTAATGAAGCCCGTAGTAAACGCACATCCAGCATTAAAAGGGCACTCAATACGGCATCCCACGGGTCTTCCAATCGTTCCGCATAAAGCTAAAATGTGCAGAAGTCCTAGATAGAGAACGATTTGTCCGTAGGAAATCTTTCGGGAATTGCCCTTAATAAATCTGCTAATCGACATCGTCCCATCTGTAATACCTATGGGGGATGATGTAGATCGTTAAATGATGGGACGTTGAGATATTTTTTTTTGTAGTGAAATGCGCTTCATGATGGCTGTGATGCTACCGATTGATCGGTAGCCTGAAAACAGTTTCATCCATTCATTAACCCGGAGCTATGCAAAACTAATAAAATGTGTCTCTATATAGGCATCGTCGTTGATAAGTGGAAATTAGACAATACTGGACGCTTCTGCAGGATGCTCTAGAAGGACGTCACTATTGGAAAAAATTCCATATTTTTCTTCTTCTTATTGACATTATATCCCCCACTGGAAACATTACCGCCTTGCTGCTTAAGCCCGCAGTCCACTGTTTGTCATAATGACAAATATTTGTCAAGTTGATCCGGACATCTATCAAACCGATTAGAAATCGACATGGATATCAGGCTGACTTGACAAATATTTGTCATTATGACAAACAGTGTACTGATAGCTTTAGTGTTCATTCAGGGGGGTCCCATAGCGTCGTTTGCAATGGGACAAGATTCGCCATCGAATGCAACTTGTAAGTACAAATTCAGTACATTTAGTGTTCGAGAAAGGTAAAAATACAAATATGCGCATCGACCTTAATTTTGATTACTGAAACTTAACTAGAAAATGTTAGGATTCATTCGGTGTACTGTTTGGAATTATTTTTTGTTTAAATTGCCGAACTCGGCGAATGAAACTAAGTGTGTAAGAAACGTAAGATTCACCAGAAACTGGACACAAGCAGCCGTTCGTTGTCTGAGTTTGCTGTCGAAACTTTGTGACACAGGTGTAGTCGTGAGGAAGTCGAACTAGTAGTAAAGTAAATAATTGCATAAAATGTTAAGATGACAGACAGTTTTGGCAGGTTATATCTATTATTCACAGAGGGTTATCATTTATCCAATTTCCTAAAATTTCCAAAACATTTCCTATTCAAAACATGTCAAATAAAACTACAGCACAATATAACTATGTTTTCGTCAATAATGAAAACGAACCTGCCAATACCGTTAGTTTACCTTAGTAGTAATACGAAAAACCAAAGAAAAATCATGATACCCACTCTTGCACCGAGCTTATTCTACAAAGAACACTTCGACGGAGCATCGAAGATAAACTTCCGCGTTTCGAATCACACCTCTCCACTCATTTAGTTTCGTTTGTTGCTGTTAAACCGTTTCCCGTTTCGGTCAAATTTTTAATTTCTACTGACACATGTGCGAACAAATTAGGAAAACAAACATACATGATTAATTCTAAAATGTTTATGCCTCCGCCAATTAAGCTGTTCAAATAGAAAACACCAAAGATACATCTAGTTATTTTGCATCTATTTATAATTCAGCACTACGCTCCCGTGGGTATCACCACAGACAAACTGACGTATTAAATTCATCGTAACGAGTAACGACATCATTTAGAACTCGATGGCATTAATAAGCAAACGCCAAAAAGGATTTCACGAGTTTCCCTGCACAACAATCGAATATTTTAATTGTACGGTGAATCAGTTTGATTGTATGTGGTATCATTTTCAGCCAGACCGGAAACCTGACCTAGAATATGATTTGAAGCAGAGTACCTACTTGATGCACGGAGTTTAGCATTTATTCTGCATTCCGAGGCGCTACGACTGTTATCGACTAAGTATATACGCTCCATAATTTTTTTTATTTATTTCATTCAATTATTAGCTCGCATCTAAAATTGTTAGCTAACATTGAATCATGAATTTGATGCCACCAATTCGTTATGCACTTCTGATTTTTAATTTGGTGCCACGCTGACAATATTCACCACTAGTATAACTAGTGGTACTCCATGATTCAGGATGGTGTACAGATCTGCAACTTGCTCAAATGTTCGTATCATCTACTGTTTACTTGAATCAGCTGCTCGCGCTGCGCGTGGAATGCGTCTTTATCATCAATGTTCTTGGAGTTCGAGCTGTAGACGTACATTATGCTTAAATTGTAGATCAGGTATTTGAACTGCACTACTGAATATTGTCATATGTATAGCGTTCTATACGTTCGCACAAAAGGTCGTTAGGGAAATAGGTCGAAAGAACAAAAAGCCGTAAGACAAAAGGTCGAAAGACTAAAGGTCAAAAGGACAAATGGTCGAAAAAAAAAAAAGGGCGAAAGAGACAAAAGATCGAACGGAACAAAAGGTCGAAAGGATAAAACGTCGAACAAGACAAAATGTCGATAGAGACAAAAGGTTGTTGAAAAGAACAAAAGTTCGAAATAAACAAGTAACTGAAACGGAGAGAATCAGTCTCGTACAATACAAGTTTTATATTTATTATCAACATTTTTTTATCTCCTAACTTAACTATCTAAATATTCATAATATTGCTTCATAGTAATTACTCTTTCTTGGAAAATTGCTCATTCTTCAACTTTGATTGATGACATGAGTATATTACTTCTACATGAAGTTAAATGCATTAATTTGTTATCAACTTGTTTTTGATCGACCTTTTGTACTTTCCGATCTTTTTTCCCTTTCGACATTTTGTCCCTTCCGGCCTTTTGTTCCTTTCGACATTTTGTGCCTTTCGACGTTTTGTCTTTTCGATCTTTTGTCATAGATTGGCAGCGCTCCGATGTCGAATTTGTGGTCTTTCAGCACATGGGTGAGTATGCGTGAGCTTCCGTCTTTCGTTTCGTCATCGTCCTGACTCCCACTTTTCAACTTTATAATTGGGTGTTTATTCTTTTGACTTGCGTGCACGTTGAGTACAGGCAAGCACTTAACGCTAGTGTCGAAAGCATGTGTTTTCTATGAATTTAATATTGTTCTGTCGTCCTTTCTGCATTCGCCAGCTATATTAGTTTATCTAATAATTTAATTGGAGACACAAATGAGGATTTGTTGTTGAGCTTGCGCAATTTCACATTTATCAATTAGGAAAAGTTTTTTTTATCGAAAAATATTTAGGTCAGATTAGCGCTATTCTGTTAGGCGAACATCTTAAGCCGGGTTTAAATGAATTCTAGGTGTCATAAAGACATACATGCTTAAACATAAGTCAGTTTGAAGTGAAAAGTGAAAATAAGTGAATTATGAACTAAAACCACATAACATAAGTGGATCTTCGATCAAAATCCAATCCAAAAGTTGACCCCCTTTCGATGAGCCAAAACTGTTATAATTGGGAACGGGAACATCGTTCTGTCATTTTCAAGTGTAAACAAATACCATATGATCAGAAAATTATAACACTTTTTTCCAAGACTACAAAGAGCAAGATCTGTAGCCAAAGTATAATGATATTTATTTTTCTATCATAAATTTTTTACATTGTTTTTAAAAATGACGGATTGCATTCAAAAGAAGGTCTCTCCTATGCTGTTACTAACCAATTTATATTTGATGAAATCTAATTTGATTTATTTGTAGGGTAAACTTCTATTTTCAGGCGACTTTTGATGAAATGTTCGTCTTTTATCCATTTTAACTTATTTATCATACGAACATAAAATTCCTCTAAAATTGATATAATATTTTCGAGTCAGCATGGTAAAAATCTAGATTTTATTCAACATGTGTTGAAAAGTATATTCCTTAGAACTGTTCTACATTGGGAACGAATCTTTTTATACGCAGTCTTCGGTTTTTCGAAAGGTTGACGAGGGATACACCAATGTTTGTCAACGATGCATAACAATCACAAAATAGATAGATTAGAAGCAACATTATAAATTATCAATCGTACGAAAGCAAACTCGCTTATCATAATGCAGGAGAGCATAGCAACTGTGAGGTGATTCCAATTTGGATATCATATTAAATGAAAATGTGATGATTCAACATTGAAATTAAATTATCTTTATCATGCCATGAAGCACGTAATTTGAATAGGTTATTACGATGTACGATATTAATATCATCTCTTTTCATGGCATTCTTTTCATTATTAGAACATTGCTTTTGGGTTGATAGTATTCCGAATATTCTATACCAAAAGTAAAGCAATTTCAACGACATGTAAAAATGAAACAGAAAACACCAAAACTGTGCATTGAACATTTAACTGAGGGTAAATCCAGGTGAGGCATCACCTTTTTAAAAATCAATATTTCTTCAAAATAATCCGATAAAAGAAACTCTACTTGTTGATATTGATAGTTTAAGGAAAGATAGTGTAGAAGACTTTTGAAAGACATAAAGTCGGTTACATACATGTTAGAAAAAAGTCAAATTCGGGTGCGCTGCCACACCACTGGGAGAAACGGCACACATGGGAAATGTTTGAGAAATGCGGATAATAAATATGCTCATAGCAATGAATGAGCATTTGATACGGTTTTCGAATATAAACATAATATTTCACGAAATAATTAATATTGAGCGTCTTAGGGGAAAATGTTACAAGGTTAAAATACTTCAAACTTCCATTCTTCCAAACTTCCGTTTAGAAGTGAATATAGCGGAAGTAAATGGAAGTTTGAAGTATTTTAACCTTGCATAATATTTCAATCAAACCGTGTACGCCCGTGCGTGGCGTACGAATGGGTTTTGTTCGAGTTTGTCAAATCAATATCAATAATTAAATCAGTTACATACCCAAAACTCCTTTCTTTTCTACTTTAATATTGTTTACTCCAATCTCCAATTAATTATAAAAAACAATTTCAGCTCCTAAACACCCAACGCCACTAGGAAAAATCTTTTGTATAATTCCAACGCGAATCGTATTCAGATATACAATATAAGTCGCGTGACCCCTTGTTAGATCAAATACTGCTATACTATCTTCTGACGTTTCGATGTTCCGTATAACAAATAACAAATAACCCTTATAACACTTTATAAGGGTACAACTTTTGCTACCCGAGTTACACACTTAACAGCGGTTTCCTTGTTCGGTATTTTTTTTTACTGATTTCAAACCGTAAATCATAAAAAATACCGGAAACTCAGTAACTTCTCAAAATATTACCGATGACCAGTACTGCAAAACCTCTTTTTGCGCCCAAAACGGGGGAGCGTAAATGGAATCAGAGCGTAAAAAGAGGGAGCGTTATTTCGAATTTAGGGCGTAAAAAGAGGGAGCGTTATTTGGAATTTTGAGCGTAAAAAGAGGGAGCGCTATTTGGAATTTGGAGCGTAAAAAAAGTTTGCAATCTTTTAGGTAAGCAAAATTTGATATTTAACTCACTTTTAGTCTTAAGATGTGTCTTTTACCAATTTTGGTATTAGGGTCATCCAAATTGTTTCCGTTATCATGGTCGTCCAATTGTTTGAATGCTGAGGCCTTAAGATGTTCTTGGTACGCCAAAAAATCAACAAGTCATGAGTGGTGCAGATCCTTGATAACGCACAGTAAGATGTTCATCACCGTTTTCACGTATTTAAAGTTTTACAAGAACCTCCTGGAGCTTGGACCTGTGTTTTGTGATACATTGGATAGAACGCAACCATTGCATAGGTTCACGGCCATCCAAGAAAACCCTGGAATAGGCCTTAAGATCTACACGCGTAACCAGAAATCTTTCGCCTTGTTTCAAAAATGGTACAACCCCTTTCTGATACATAGAATAGAATGCGTCCATTACATAGGTTCACGGTCATCCAAGAAAACCCTGGAATAGGCCTTAAGATCTACACGCGTAACCAGAAATCTTTCGCCTTGTTTCAAAAATGGTACAACCCCTTTGTGATACATAGAATAGAATGCGTCCATTGCATAGGTTCACGGTCATCCAAGAAAACCCTGGAATAGGCCTTACAATCTACACGCGTAACCAGAAATCTTTCGCCTTGTTTCAAAAATGGTACAACCCCTTTCTGATACATAGAATAGAATGCGTCCATTGCATAGGTTCACGGTCATCCAAGAAAACCCTGGAATAGGCCTTAAGATCTACACGCGTAACCAGAAATATTTCGCCTTGTTTCAAAAATGGTACAACCCCTTTGTGATACATAGAATAGAATGCGTCCATTGCATAGGTTCACGGTCATCCAAGAAAACCCTGGAATAGGCCTTACAATCTACACGCGTAACCAGAAATCTTTCGCCTTGTTTCAAAAATGGTACAACCCCTTTCTGATACATAGAATAGAATGCGTCCATTGCATAGGTTCACAGTCATCCAAGAAAACCCTGGAATAGGCCTTAAGATCTACACGCGTAACCAGAAATATTTCGCCTTGTTTCAAAAATGGTACAACCTCTTTGTGGTACATAGAATAGAATGCGTCCATAGCCTAGGATCACAGTCATCCAAGAAAACCCTGGAATAGGCCTTAAGATCTACACGCGTAAACAGAAATCTTCCGTCTTGTTTAAAAAATGGTTCAACCATTTCTGATACATAGAATAGAATGCGTCCATTGCATAGGTTCACAGTCATCCAAGAAAACCCTGGAATATGCCTTAAGATCTACACGCGTAACCAGAAATATTTCGCCTTGTTTCAAAAATGGTACAACCCCTTTTGTGGTACATAGAATAGAATGCGTCCATAGCCTAGGATCATGGTCATCCAAGAAAACCCTGGAATAGGCCTTACAATCTACACGCGTAAACAGAAATCTTCGGTCTTGTTTCAAAAATGGTTCAACCCCTTTGTGGTATATAGAATAAAATGCGTCCATTGCATAGGTTCACGGTCATCCAAGAAAACCCTGGAATAGGCCTTAAGATCTACACGCGTAGCCAGAAATCTTTCGCCTTGTTTAAAAAACAGTACAACCCCTTTGTGGTACATATAATAGAATGCGTCCATTGCATAGGTTCACGGTCATCCAAGAAAACCCTGGAATAGGCCTTAAGATCTACACGCGTAACCAGAAATCTTTCACCTTGTTTCAAAAATTGTACAACCCCTTTGTGGTACATAGAATAGAATGCGTCCATAGCCTAGGTTCACGGTCATCCAAGAAAACCATGGAATAGGCCTTACAATCTACACGCGTAACCAGAAATATTTCGCCTTGTTTCAAAAATGGTACAACCCCTTTGTGGTACATAGAATAGAATGCGTCCATAGCCTAGGTTCATGGTCATCCAAGAAAACCCTGGAATAGGCCTTAAGATCTACACGCGTAACCAGAAATCTTTCGCCTTGTTTCAAAAATGGTACAACCCCTTTGTGGTACATATAATAGAATACGTCCATTGCATAGGTTCACGGTCATCCAAGAAAACCCTGGAATAGGCCTTAAGATTTTCACGCGTAAACAGAAATCTTTTGCCTTGTTTCAAAAATGGTATAACCCATTTGTGGTACATAGAATAGAATGCGTCCATTGCATAGGTTCACGGTCATCCAAGAAAACCCTGGAATAGGCCTTAAGATTTTCACGCGTAAACAGAAATCTTTTGCCTTGTTTCAAAAATGGTATAACCCATTTGTGGTACATAGAATAGAATGCGTCCATTGCATATGTTCACGGTCATCCAAGAAAACCCTGGAATAGGCCTTAAGATCTACACGCGGAACCATAAATCTTTCGCCTTGTTTCAAAAATGGTACAACCCCTTTGTGGTACATAGAAAATAATGCGTCCATTGCATAGGTTCACGGTCAGCCAAGAAAACCCTGGAATAGGCCTTAAGATCTACACGCGTAAACAGAAATCTTTCGCCTTGTTTCAAAAATGGTACAACCCCTTTGTGGTACATAGAATAGAATGCGTCCATTGCATAGGTTCACGGTCATCCAAAAAAAAAAAATATAACACTGAATCAACAATTTTACGCCACAATACACGGTTCGAGGCCGGAAGTTGATCCACAGACCTTGACCCTTGAAGTTCGCAGATAACCTGAAGCCCACGACAACAACAAGAACTACTTGGAATACAAAAACATACCAAAAAAGGGTCACACAACTTGTGCATTCTTTGTCATCTGTCTCCATTATGAAGGTTGATTCACAGACCTTGACTCTTTTAGTTTGTAGACTACCTGGATAACACAGCAGCAAAGAGAACTATTTGGAATACAAACATATATCTAGGAGGGGGGCACACAACTTGTTTATTCTTCAATAACTGTCTCCATTACTGACGATGATCAACATACCTTGACTCTATTCGTAGTTCGTAGTTCGTAGACTCCCTGGATCCAATGACAGCAACAAGAGCTACTTGGAATGCAAACATATACCAAGAAGATGTCACACAACTTGTGCACTCTTCGATAACTGTCTCTATTACGGAAGTTGATTCGTAGTATTTGACTCTATGGAGTTCGTAGACTACCTGTAACTCACGACAACAACAAGAACTGCATGGAATACGAGCATATACCTAGAAGGGGTCTCACAACTTTTTTTATTCTTCAATAACTGTCTTCATGACTGAGGTTAATCCATAGATCTTGACTCCATGGAGTTTACCTGGAGCCCACGACAACAACAAGAACCGCTTGGAATACAATTATATTCCAACATGGGGTCACACAACTTGTTTATTCTTCAATAACTTTCTCCATTACGAAGGTTGATCAACAGACCTTGACTCTATGGAATTCGTAGACTACCTGGTCACACAACTTGTTTATTTTCAAATAACTGCCTTCATCACGGAGGTTGATCAACAGACCTTGACTCTATGGAGTTCGTAGACTACATGGAGCACACGACAACAACAAAAACTACTAGAAATACAAACATATACCAAAAAGGGTTCACACAACTTGTTTATTCTTAAATAACTGCCTCCATCACGTAGGTCAATCAACAGACCTTTACTCTACGGAGTTCGTGGACTACCTTGTATCAATGAAAATATCAAGATCTACTTGGAATACAAATATATATCTAGAAGGGGTCACGCAACTTGTTTATTCTTCAATAACTGCCTCCATTACGGAGGTTGATCAACAGACCTTGACGCTATGGAGTTCGTAGACTATCTGGAGCCCACGAGAGCAACAAGAACTACATGGAATACAAATATATACCAAGAAGGGGTTACATAACTTGTTCATTCTCCAATAACTGCCTCCATTACGAAGGTTGATCCACAGACCTCGACTTTGTAGACTACCTGGATCCCACGACAACAACAAGAAGTACTCGGAATATAAATATATACCAAGAAGGGGTTACACAACTTGTTTATTCTCAAATAACTGTCTTCATTACGGAGGTTGATCAACAGACCTTGACTCTATGGAGTTCGTAGACTACCTGGCATCAATAACAATATCTACCAATAACAAGCATATACCTAGAAAAGGGTCACACAACTTGTTTATTCTTCAATAACTGTCTCCATTACGAAGGTTGATCCACAGACCTTGACTCTATGGAGTTCGTAGACTACCTGGCATCAATGACAACATCAAGATCTACTTGGAATACAAACATATACCCAGAAGGGGTCACACAACTTGTTTATTCTTTAATAACTGCCTCCATTACGGAGGTTGATCCACAGACCTTGACTCTATGGAATTCGTTGAAAACCTGGAGCCCACGACAACAACAAGAAGTACTTGGTTTATAAATATATACCAAGAAGGGGTTACACAACTTGTTTATTCTCCAATAACTGTCTTCATTACGAAGGTTGATCATTAGACCTTGACTCTATGGAGTTCGTAGACTACCTGGCATCAATAACAACATCAAGAACTACAAGGAATACGAACATTTACCAAGAAGGGGTCACACAACTTGTTTATTTTCAAATAACTGCCTCCATTACGGAGGTTGATCCACAGACCGTGACTCTATGGAGTTCGTAGACTACATGGAGCCCACGACAACAACAAGAACTACTTGGAAAACAAACATATACCAGGAAGGGGTTACACAACTTGTTTATTCTCAAATAACTGTCTTCATTACGAAGGTTGATCATTAGACCTTGACTCTATGAAGTTCGTAGACTACCTGGCATCAATAACATCATCAAGAACTACAAGTAATACAAACATATACCTAGAAGGGGTCACACAACTTGTTTATTTTCAAATAACTGCCTCCATTACGGAGGTTGATCGACAGACCGTGACTCTATGGAGTTCGTAGACTACCTGGAGCCCACGACAACAACAACAAGAACTACTAGGAATACAAACATATACTAAAAAGGGTTCACACAACTTGTTTATTCTTCAATAACTTTCTCCAATACGAAAGTTGATCAACAGACCTTGACTGTATGGAGTTCGTAGACCACCTGGCATCAATGACAACATCAAGATCTACTTGGAATACAAATATATACCAAGAAGGGGTCGCACAACTTGTTTATTCTTCAATAACTGCCTCCATTACGGAGGTTGATCCACAGACCTTGACTCTGTGGAGTTCGTAGACTACCTGGAGCCTACGACAACAACAAGAACTACTTGGAATACAAACATATACCAAGAAGGGGTTACACAACTTGTTTATTCTCCAATAACTGTCTCCGTTACGGAGGTTGATCCACAGACCTTGACTCTATGGAGTTCGTAAGCTTCCTGGAGCCCACGACAACAACAAGAACTACAAGGAATACAAACATATACCCAGAAGGGACACACAATTTGTTTATTCTTTAATAACTGCCTCCATTACGGTGGTTGATCCACAGACCTTGACCATATGGAGTTTGTAGACTACCTGGCATCAATGACAACATCAAGATCTACTTGAAATACAAATATATACCTAGAAGGGGTCGCACAACTTGTTTATTCTTCAATAACTGCCTCCATTACGGAGGTTGATTCACAGACCTTGACTCTGTGGAGTTCGTAGACTACCTGGAGCCTACGACAACAATAAGAGCTACTTGGAATACAAATATATAGCAAGAAGGGGTTACACAACTTGTTTATTCTCCAATAACTGTCTCCGTTACGGAGGTTGATCCACAGACCTTGACTCTATGGAGTTGGTAAACTTCCTGGAGCCCACGTCAACAACAAGAACTACAAGGAATACAAACATATACCCAGAAGGGGTCACACAACTTGTTTATTCTTCAATAACTGCCTCCATTACGGAGGTTGATCCACAGATCTTGACTCTATGGAGTTCGTAGACTACCTGGCATCAATGACAACATCCAGATCTACTTGAAATACAAATATATATCTAGAAGGGGTCGCACAACTTGTTTATTCTTCAATAACTGCCTCCATTACGGAGGTTGATCCACAGACCTTGACTCTGTGGAGTTCGTAGACTACCTGGAGCCTACAACAACAACAAGAACTACTTGGAATACAAACATATACCAAGAAGGGGTCACACAACTTGTTTATTCTTCAATAACTGTCTCCATTACGAAGGTTGATCAACAGATCTTGACTGTGTGGAGTTCGTAGATCATGACAACCGCTAATACCACTTCGCATGCAAGCCTATATTCTGTTTCTAGAACATCCGTAGTACTTAGATCATCTAAAAACAACCTTCGAAACTAATCCAAATTTGCCTCATATAAATGCTTGAAACTTTTTTTACGCTCCTATAGGGCGTAAAAAGAGGGAGCGTTATTTCGAATTTGGAGCGTAAAAAGAGGGAGCGTTATTTGGAATTTTGAGCGTAAAAAGAGGGAGCGTAAAAGGAGGTAGCGTAAAAGGAGGGAGCGTAAAAAGAGGTTTTACAGTAATAGATTTGCTTGATTACTGACGTCCATAATGATTCTTACTGACTTCCCCGTAATAAAAGCATATTTACTGAATAGAATGATTTCTCAGTAAACGTCAATACCGAGATTCCGGTGTTTTTTTTAATTTACCGAAAAAAATCTTCAAAGCTTAAACGTCAACTAAGCTTTCCTTTGTGTCAAACATGTTCATTTAATCCGCCATGTTTTTCTATTCCAAGCTTCTGGCAAATTGTATTTGCCACGAGACCTCGACGAACTGAACGCTCCCTGGAAGGCCATATCGTGGATCCTTAAATTGACAAAACCGCTGCTAGTAGAACTGGAGCCTGCTGAAACTAAAAAAAATCACTTACGCAAGCAGAACAGAAACAAGGCGAAAAAGCGGTATGATCCTTGTATATTCCGACTACAGGTGCTGCATCTAATGATCGTGAACAATTCCGGCGAGAACACTTCATACGGCAGCAGGCGGAAGAGCGGTTTTCATGTCAGCTGACCGATATAGTCCCAATCGGACATAATAACACCGCATGACCTTCCAGGGAGCGCAGAGTTCCACGATGCAATCATCAAAACCTGATCAAAACAACTATAGTATATGAGTCTCAAAGCAAACTTTTGTAACAATTCAGATAGATAGGGTTATTTCATAACACGATGATTTTTACCGTCGTGTGGTTTTTTTAAGAAAGCAATAATTTTGTGGGGAACATTTTTTGAAGAAAAAAAAAATACTGTAATCTTCGGTAAACCAAAGTAAACAATAAAAGTACCGAAAAGTCAGCAATAAGACTTACTGACCTAGTCGGTATTTTTTAACATTTCATGGGCTGAAAATTTTACTGAGTTATCAGTAACATTTAAAATTACCGAGTAAAGTCAGCTGTTCAAAAACTCAGTAAAATTTTACCGATTTCGGTAATAGAAACTAACTGTGTACACATATGTTATGTGCTAAAACTTTTTACCGGGATCTTATCACCGTATCGAATGACAACGGCCAACGATGCATAAGGTACTTTTCTACAGTTATCTAAAATATGAATTTGTGACTTGTGGCTATTAAACTTTGCATCGCCCGAAAACAAGCATACTAAAGGATTTGTGCAAAGTGAGAACAAGACTCTGAACACAGTCAAACAGACGTAAATCTTAGTGGAAATTGGTTGAAAAAATATCGTCTTCATTGAATGTTGAAACACTAGCGCCATCTGTGGAATAATCTACTCGAATCAGTGGCAACTATGACGCATTGGCGTTCAACGCTTCGCATCTAATGTTTGAAGCCGTGCAGCGCCTTGGTAAAAAATATCACTGTTGCTATGGTGCTAGTTGTTGTTACTTGAATAATATTCCTCTACTCACTTGTCATGTACTGTCCGGAGTTGTTTTTGAAGTTCCGTGCGACGTTGTGTACATAGCCCTTCATCCTATACTGACCTTTCTGTATATTCTCACCATGAGGTACATTCTGCTTAATACCCTATCAAACAATTTCCCTGTGCTAATCAACACGTGATCGTCGGATCCAAACTACATATATCTATACCTAAAAGCTTCTAACCCACATATAAATCGGGAGCAATATTCGACCCCCAAATGGCCTAACTTGGCTAAGCAAAAAAGGTCTTAAAGGAACTAGTCGGTCTTACCATTAACCCTAACCAACTCGAAAATGACATATAATAAAAAAAAAAATGGAAATGGTTTCGTGATTTTTAATTTTATGAGTTTCCATTTCATTATTGGTTGTTAGTTCAGGCTCATCTTCGTTGCGTTCGATTTGTCCCATGCGTGCTCTTTGCAGGTGTAGTGTCAGCCCAAAGACAAACATAGAATCCTGAACCAGTTAACTTTTTCAATTCTCATTAAAATTTAATTTCGTGGCCCTGCACTGCAATAAATTAAGATGGCGAATGACACTAAATGTTGAGTTTGTTATTTATTTTGTTTTCTAGTTGCGCCTCACCAAGACGCGCATGCTATGATGCAATGTAAGGCGACGCTTTGGGCGTTTGGTGATTAGAACGTAAAATGCTAGACTGGTCGACTACTAGCGCCTCTTCCGAGAGAATCGCGCAAAATAATTAATGAGCGATGAACTTGATGGAAGTGTTACGTCTGTTTGTCGGTGCTCTGAATATATACTTTTTGAATAGCATTCATCAGAATATTGTGAAAATCCACATTTTTCAATTTACTGTAAGGATAAACGGATATGATTTGCTTTGACCAAATATTTTGCAATGACCCATAGTGATAATGGTTGACCATAGAATGAGGTTAGGTCCAGCAGTGACATTTCCTTCATAATTGTAATACGTATCGTGCAGAAGAAAAGAGCACGAACTTTGACTAGTAACTATTTATTAAACATACAGTTACAATGGTCGATCGGCAAAAGAGCCCAATCCAGAAGGCGCATAGTCTTTTATAAGAAAAGAACAATGCAACGTACACACCAGTCAAGCAGTTTGACGAACATTGACTCCGACCCAAGAAAACGCTTCTGGTTGCTGCTTTGTTTGAACGTGTGTGAAGTTGTTTGAACAACCATTTGACAGTTGGCGGATCGGTTGGAAAAAATTTAAACGGTTTGATTTTGGTTTGAGTTGTCGGGGTGGAGTCAAGGTTTGCCGAACATGTTTGAGCATTTGTAGTGAAGTTGCACAAACCCCCATATATTTTTTGATGGTTGGTGCTCAAGTTGGCGCTTCGGTCGTTCGTGTGTGATATTGTTGGTCGAATAAATTGATTGTTCGTGTCGCTGTTGGTGAAATTTATTGGATGTTTGAATAAACGTTTGAATTTGGGGGCAGCAGGGACTATGTCCAAGGGCTTGACGATCCCTCCCCAGGCCATCTGCGAGTTGTGGCGCCTGCCTAGGATGTGGTGGGGTTTGACAGTGGGCCCTGTTAAACCTCTATAAAAAGCTGCATGTATCCGCAAGTAGGCTCCGCCAAAGCGACCGTGTGCCGCTCAAAGCGCACAAGCCCAAGTCCTGGTGTTAGGTGGGACGCTAATCGCGACGGCCCTCCGGCGAGACAGGAGGTTTACGCAGGCCCAATAAGCCGCCTGGAAAACCAATAATTACGAACAATATAAGAGATAATGCGACTCGATATAATCGGCAAAGACCTAGGCGACGAATAAAGGATCACGATTGGAAGCTTGGAACATGGAACTGCAAGTCGCTAGGTTTCGCAGGTTGCGACAGGATGATCTACGATGAATTACATCCCCGCAACTTTGACGTCGTGGCGCTGCAGGAGATTTGCTGGACAGGACAGAAAGTGTGGAAAAGCGGGCATCGGGCGACTACCTTCTACCAAAGCTGTGGCACCACCAACGAGCTGGGAACCGGCTTCATAGTGCTGGGTAAGATGCGCCAACGCGTGATTGGGTGGCAGCCAATCAACGTAAGGATGTGCAAGCTGAGGATTAAAGGCCGTTTCTTCAACTATAGCATCATCAACGTGCACTGCCCACACGAAGGGAGACCCGACGACGAGAAAGAAGCGTTCTACGTACAGTTGGAGCAGACATACGATGGATGCCCACTGCGGGACGTCAAAATCGTCATCGGTGACATGAACACGCAAGTAGGAAGGGAGGAAATGTATAGACCGGTCATCGGACCGGATAGTCTGCACACCGTATCGAATGACAACGGCCAACGATGCATAAACTTCGCAGCCTCCCGCGGAATGGTAGTCCGAAGCACCTTCTTTCCCCGCAAAAATATCCACAAGGCCATATGGTGATCACCTAACCAAGAAACGGAAAACCAAATCGACCACGTTCTAATCGACGGTAAATTCTTCTCCTACATCACGAACGTCCGCACTTTCCGCAGTGCGAATATTGAATCCGACCACAACCTCGTGGCAGTATGCCTGCGCTCAAAACTCTCGACGGTGTACAACACGCGTCGAAGTCGGACGCCGCGGCTTAACATTGGGCGGCTACAAGACGATAGACTAGCCCAAGAATACGCGCAGCAGCTGGAAGTGGCACTCCCAACGGAAGAGCAGCTAGGCGCAGCGTCTCTTGAAGATGGCTGGAGAGATATTCGATCCGCGACTGGTATGACGGCGAATGTGAGCAGGTAGTAGAAGAGCAGAATGCAGCATGGGCGAGATTGCTGCAACATCGCATGAGGGTGAACGAAGCACGATATAAACGGGCGCGGAACAGACAAAACTCAATTTTCCGTAGGAAGAAGCGCCAGCAGGAAGATCGAGACCGTGAAGAGACGGAGGAACTGTACCGCGCTAATAACACACAAAAGTTCTATGAGAAGTTGAACCGTTCACGTAAGGGCCACGTGCCACAGCCTGATATGTGTAAGGACATAAACGGGAACCTTCTTACGAACGAGCGTGAGGTGATCCAAATGTGGCGGCAGCACTACGAAGAGCACCTGAATGGCGATGTGGCAGACGAAGAAGGCGGTATAGTGATGGACCTGGGGGAACGCGCGCAGGACATAATTCTACCGGCTCCGGATCTCCAGGAAATCCAGGAGGAGATTGGCCGGCTGAAGAACAACAAAGCCCCTGGGGTTGACCAACTACCAGGAGAGCTATTTAAACACGGTGGTGAGGCACTGGCTAGAGCGCTGCACTGGGTCATTACCAAGATTTGGGAGGAGGAAGTTTTGCCGCAGGAGTCGAATGAAGGTGTCGTGTGTCCCATCTACAAAAAAAGCGATAAGCTGGATTGTAGCAACTACCGCGCAATCACATTGCTGAACGCCGCCTACAAGGTACTCTCCCAAATTTTATGCCGTCGACTAGCACCAATTGCAAGGGAGTTCGTGGGGCAGTACCAGGCGGGTTTTATGGGCGAACGCTCCACCACGGACCAGGTGTTCGCTATTCGCCAAGTACTGCAGAAATGCCGCGAATACAACGACTTCAAAGCCGCATATGATACAATCGATTGGGACCAGCTATGGCAGCTAATGCACGAAAACGGATTTCCGGATAAACTGACACGGTTGATCAAAGCGACGATGGATCGGGTGATGTGCATAGTTCGAGTTTCAGGGGCATTCTCGAGTCCCTTCGAAACCCGCAGAGGATTACGGCAAGGTGATGGTCTTTCGTGTCTGCTATTCAACATCGCTTTGGAAGGGGTAATACGAAGAGCAGGGATCAACACGAGTGGTACAATTTTCAATAAGTCCGTCCAGCTATTTGAATTCGCCGACGACATAGATATTATGGCACGTAACTTTGAGAAGACGGAGGAAGCCTACATCAGACTGAAAAGGGAAGCCAAGCGGATCGGACTAGTCATCAACACGTCGAAGACAAAGTACATGATAGGAAGAGGTTCAAGAGAAGACAATGTGAGCCACCCACCGCGAGTTGGCATCGGTGGTGACGAAATCGAGGTGGTAGAAGAATTTGTGTACTTGGGCTCACTGGTGACTGCCGAAAATGATACCAGCAGAGAAATTCGGAGACGCATAGGGTAAATGATCCATAAAAACTTATATTGATCCATAAAATTTCAAATTTGCGCAATTTATATCCTGATGATGATCCATAATTTCAGCCATATGATCCATAATTTTGATAATGTGATCCGTAATGCTTGGAAAGAAGGCCAATGAAACTATATTAATTGATCCACACATTTTTATAAAATCTATGGATCATTTATCAAAATTTATGGATCATATCACCAAAACTATGGATCATTTGAACAAAGTTATGGATCAAATGGCCAGAATTATGGATCATATGACTAAAATTATGGATCATCATCACGATAAAAAAATGCGCAAATTTGAAGTTTTATGGATTAAAATATAGTTTTTTATGGATCATTTGTCATATTTTCATGGGAAAATAGCAAGAATTGTATTGTTTTTCTTGACCATGTGATTGGAACATATTTTCCAATCGATTGCTAAACTTTAGCTTAGTTATGGATCGAAAAAATATTCTTTATGGAATCTCATTAACTATTTTATAGATTTATGGTAGCATTTTAAGGAACATTCAGATGTTATTTATGGATCGTTTTCCAGTTTTATATGGATCCGTCTTTATCGTTTATATGTAAAAGTATGTTTTGCCATAGTTTTTGGCAAAACTCAACACCCTGGGGCACTTACTTCCAGTGCGAAAACTGTAAGCAGTACTCCACGGGGACCCGCGAGGAAGCGACCACATGCCCATCCTGTTGGCGCTCAACGGCAAACCGGAAGAAATCTCCAGAAGACCGAGATGGCTATACGATCGCGCCGACTGGGACGGCTACCAGCGCGTAGTTGAGGCTGAGCTAAACGCAAATCCACCAACATCTGCAATAGAGCTATCCGAAGTCATCCTCCGAGCGGCTGAAAGCTGCATAGGTCCTCAAAATATGTGCACATATGTAGTTTCTCAAACAAACGAAACATTTTCTATACATTGCTGAACAATATTTTTTTTCTTATTTTTTTGGGCAAGGATTCAGAATATATGAAAATCTCATTTTGGCCAAAAATGTTACATATGCAGTTTCTCAAACAAACGGTTCAAATTTACTTACGAACTGTCCAAGCAATTTTCTTAACGACGACGAAACAGGACTAAATCGGGCAGTGCAACCTATTTGCTTACTGTACATTGAGTAGAAGTACGATAAAAGATGCACTAAATGTTTTCTTTCCGACCGCACAAAACAGAACTAATTCCTTCTAAGGAGCCCCATACATGCTTCGACATGTTATACGACTTTGACTCCACCCCCAAAAAAATTGGTTAGGCCGGAGTAAAGTCGGACCGTCTGTTGGCATGTTGTACTGTCTAATAGTCTGTCCAATAATATGGCATTTAATTTTCGATATTTACATTGATTTTATTCAAAAACTGAGGAGGAATAGGAAGGAAAATAGGAAAATATTTCATATTAGAAAGCAAAAAAACGCAAATGTATGCAACGGTTGATTTACAAATTGATCTCTGTTGCAGTATTGTTGATTAAACTAGAATTTCTACAGAAAAGATATCAACTACGCTGCCGTAATCTGGAAAAGTGACGCAATTTTCCAAAAACGGTGTTAACGAGTAGCACTTATCGTACTATTTAACAGAAAATGGAAAACATGTATGTTATGAAATGACGCATACGTAACTTTTAAAGATTACGGCAGTATGATAGCTTCTGTGCGAACACGGATTTCCTCATAAACTTATGTGGTTGATTCAAGGCGACGATGGATCGGGTGATGGGCGTAGTTTCAGGGGCATTCTCGAGTCCCTTTGAAATGCGCAGAGGGTTACGCAAAATGATGTTCTTCCGTGCCTGCTATTCAGCATCGCTTTGGTGTGAGTAATACGAAGGGCAGTGATTGACACGGGTGGCACGATTTTCACGAAGTCCGTTCAGCTATTGGGTTTCGCCGACGACATGTATATTTAGGCTCTTAACTTTGAGAAGATAGAAGAAACCTTTATCAGACTGAAAAGGGAAGCTAAACGAATTGGGATAGTCAAGTTCATTATAGGAAGAGGCTCAAGAGAGGACAATGTAAGCCACCCACCACGAGTTTGTATAGGTGGTTACGAAATCGAGGTGCTTGGAGAATTTGATTTGTGTACTTGGGCTCACTGGTGACCTCCGATAACGATGCCAGCAGAGAAATTCGGAGATCCATCATGGCAGGAAATCGTACGTACTTTGGAATCCGCAAAGCGCTCTGATTGAATAGAGTTCGCCACCGTACCAAACTGACTATCTACAAACCGGTAGTCCTCTACGGACACGAGACCTGGACAATACTCGTGGAGGATCAACGTGCACTTGGCGTTTTCGAGAGGAAGTGTTGCGTACTATCTATGGCGGGTGCAAGTGCAAGCCGGTACATAAAGGAGGCGAATGAACCACGAGTTGCAACAGCTGTTGTCACCAATCGTTCACACCGCGATAATTGGAAGATTGTGGTGGGCCGGGCACGTAGCCAGAATGTCGGACAGTAATCCGGTCAAAATGGTTTTCGACAACGATCCGACGGGAACAAGAAGGCGTGGTGCACAGCGAGCAAGATGAATCGATCAGTTGGAGGACGATTTACGGACCCTCCGAAGACTGCGTGGTGCAGCCATGGACCGAGTTGAAAACTTTTATTTACTGCATAGGCCACTCCGGCCTTAGTCTGAGTAATAATAATCCTACAGAAAAAGTTATTACTTCAATTGCTTTTTTCAAAATTTCTAATAAGAAGGACATTTTAGCGCAAAAGTTGGACATCAAATTTTTAATTAAAAAGTGGGACATGTCTTGTTTTAGGATACCATATGGTCACCAAGGAGGTCCAAAAGGTTCTGTAATGTACGTTTTGAAACTCTATACTTCGGCTTCAGTCTTCCAATAAAAATAATTAGGACTCGAGTACGGAGTTGTCGGAATGGCACAAAAATATTTGCTCAAAATGAAGCATTAGATAAATACGAAGAGATTAATTGAATTTCTTTGAAAACATGTTTCAACGAAACATAAAATCATATTTGTGTATCCATTTTTGCTCTTGAATAAAATCCAAACATTGCATTTCCCCCTTTTTCCGGCGTGTGCCATCAATCGGTAGCACAGGCGCTAGCGTTGTAATTAATTTACATTATATAACCGACAGCATAAATCCCAATAGTGGGTAGAATTTACCGATTCTCCGAAACACAACGGGAACTGTTCTCCACTTGATTCGTTGCAAATGCTACATATCACACAGCGTTCCATTATACAAACATGGAACGCCTTTCCCATAATTTACTGGGCATTCATCTGACGCGGAAGGTTTTGATGGCAAACGTTATGAACCACACCATTTGCGTGGCAGCAGTATTTCGTGGAAAAGCGTAAACAAATTCAATTTCACCATTAGGTTATCCAGCCGATGGATAATTGATGAAACTGAAATGGCCGTTGAAAAATTAAAAGATAGAAGTAGACTAATTATCGGTGAATAGTCCTGAAAGAAAAAAACACCTAATTGAAAGTCTTACACTGAAATGCAAACAAACCAAGTGGAAAAATCAAAATATTAATTCTACTAGCAATGATGCCATTCATAAGAATAAGTAGGTTATTTCCATCAGATGTTGTAAACTGTGTACGAAATTTAAAATCGAACAAAATTGCTCAAAATTTTGTTACTTCGCCTTACTTCAGAGGGTTTGAATGATCAATACTGGTCGGACTCGATTATCCGGAGCAGTGATGGGAAATGTCAAAAAAATGTCATGGAGTTCCTATTACTAATTTGCCAATAACTTTTTTCAAAAGTTATTTACAATTCAAATTTTTTGGTTAACATGTAATGCTCAAAGGATGCTACAACTTTGCCGAACAGACCATTGTTCTAAATACAAAGTGTGAGGCATGATAAGGAAATTAAGAAAAATTTCACGGAATGTCATGACATTAATGTCATTTGACCCTAATTGGGCTCTCACGCCGTCAATTTCAGATTCAGAGTAATGACCTATTAGAAAAAGTTTTAGTATCCTTTAAGGGCTACATGTTTATATAAAACATACAAATGTGAATAACTTATGAAAAAAGTTATTAACAAATTAGTCCCATGACATCGATATGACATTTCCCGTCACTGATCCGGAGTATCGTTTTTTTTCACTGCGGTGAATCAAATCCCAAAAAAAATCAAATCTACAATTATATAACAAAATAACTTATGATCTGTTTTATTAGCAGAAATTATTGGCCAGAAATTATTTAGGAAAACCCTGGTTAATCCACCAAGCGGCACCGATGACTTTATTGTGTATTAAAGAAAAATAGTATTTTGGCCATAACTTTTGAGTCTATAGCCGTATCCGGTCAATTTTTAATAGGAAATTCTAAGACAAGCTGATTCGAATATAACTTGTTTCGATTACATACTTAGGTTTTCGTATGAAAATATTATTTTTGCCATAATGCCTGAGCCCAAATTCGATCCAGCCAATTTCTAACGGAAAGCAATGAGTAGGGCTCCGGGTCGAATTCAACTTGTTGCAAATAAATCTGATAAAGATAGGTACCTCAAAATGAGCTAAACTTTCCCCAGCGATTTTTTTTTAAAGTTATTAGGTAAATGGTACATCGAACTGTATAGCTTCATATTAGGTTGGTGTCGTGGCTAAATGCGAGAAAGGCAGTATCACTACCCGGTGGTTAAGTTTTTTTTAATAACTCCGGGACACAATTGTCGATTTGGCCAATTTTCAATAGCGAAAGTTTAGGAAAGATTCCGCGTCCGAATGCAATCTGTTGCAAGCAAATAATGATCATGCCAAAAACAACGATGCCGGGGGCGATTGTTGAAAGAATTAATTAATGGAACTTTTTTTCATTAAGTTTTTCTTGTTTAAGTACAACGTTTGATGGAATGTAAACAACGAACAATAAAATGGCCATGTAAACTCATAAAACAGTCATTTCAGTCGGCGTTTCTCTAGCAACATTAATTATCTCTTCTTTATCATCATTATCATTTTAGCAGCTTCTCACACGCCATCCTAAAATGTTCATTTAGCCTCAATCGATGTGAAAAGGTAAAACTGCCTTTCGCACTACACTATCGATCATGAATCATCATTAATTTACGGGGGGTATGTCCATCAAACAACCACACGACGTGTTCGCCCAAATTTGCAAGGGATCATAATCACGACATTATAAAGTGATTTGTGAACATAAAATGTAAATTTTCTCTCTAAAGGTACTCTCATGTAGCGTCTGCCCTAGTGAATCTAACTAATAGGGAAAACGTGACAGAGAGCGAACCATCAATCTAAACGCTGATTCGTTGCTGGCGTTCAGCCTAATCCCCAAACATCCCATGGAATATGCGTCCCCAAATAAATAAGTGGAGTGTGATGCTGTTGTTCTACCTGATGTCTTCCGAAAGGGAACTTTGTAGGATAGTTTCGCGTTTGTCTTTTTCATTCTGTTTTACTGTTATTGCTTAACATATTTCATCTAATATAAGCAAATGTAATTTTTCATTGTTAAGTCCACCGCATAATTTCAATTTGAAATGCGTTGAGGTCACCCGTAGAAAGCATTAGTCTTAGTGCTCCGCAGTGCAACCGACTATTAATCCGCTGCTGCAACGTGCCCTAAGCAGTGGAAATCGTTGAATCAATATAATTACATCTGATCTGTGCAAACTGGGCCCGGCTCGTGCACGTCATACGAAAGCTAATCAACGTCCCACCGCTGACGTACGGATTCTACGCTCAGATGAAAATCCGTCAGCACTATTCCCATCAGTGCTATTCAACTACCAACTGCAGTGGTATCAAATTTTCCGCTTTGTCAATTTTGATTAAGCACGAATTCATATATGTAACCGGTGTCCACGTGCTATCATAAACGGTGGCTATATTTGTGGTACATCGATAATCGAAGATAGAATTAGTTACTTTGGGAATCGTACGTCAAAAGTTGAAGCTGTATTAATTAGTATTACTGTTCACTTAGTGTTCGTAGCAGAAGGTCAGTCCTACGTACCTACATATGGTCGCACACTCCGTGTTGTCCGGAGCAAAACCAGATGAGATTGAGCCGCCAATCGTCAGTATTCCTGCACACACATCTTCCTCGATTGCACACAGCGAGCAAGTGCGGGGTCTACGGGGGCTTTGAATTGTTTTCGTTGAACCAATTAAAATATTTAATCTCTGCAACTGATTATGAATTATGTTCCTGTCTGATTTTGTGTCCCGCGTCATTCAAATACAGTGATCCAGAATCTGTTTCTCAGCTTCTGTTCTGGACAGAAAAAACAGATGAATTCTTGAAAATTTGGAAATTTGATTTTCTTGAGTATTACCGCAACTCCAGCAATACTAAAAGAGGAGAGGGAGCGCGGAGGGGAGGATTTGCATGTGCCTATAAGTACAACTATTTCTCTTGATTTTAGTGAAAATCACCCAAAACTATCTGCCGGCGAAGGTATTCTGGGTCTCAATCGGTTGAGCTTCTTCTGTAGCGCACTGCATCATTTCATCGCAGGCTCTCCCCTAATAGTATTCTATTTTTGAATAAACTTTAAAAATACCCCTTAACATGACATATAAGATTCTTGAGCAAGATGGTTTCGAAATTTGAACTACTTACATGTTACAGAAACAGGCATTATTAATTTTGTCTAATTGAGAAAAAAAAGGTTCTAAAGTAATTTTCTGTATGATGCTGAAAGGAAGAAAAATATTTAGTTTTATGCTGTTTAGGTACTATACGAATATATGTTTATGCATATTATAAAAGAGTCTGCATGATAGAATTTTCATTTAATCGGATTAGCTTTCAATAGCGACTCTTATATATTAAACACCACACCACCAATCAGATGTAATTTTTCATTTTACATGACACGCATCATAGGTAGCAATCGTGTATCGTGTGTCATCCAAAAGCGAAGAACGTGCAGTTTCTTTTCCATCAACAACACGTTCATATTTATCATTCAATTTGTTTTTTTCCTGCGTTTCCTCTGGTGGATTCGTGTCATTCACGAAGAACAGTCAGTTTCAGGAATATACAAACCAGTATAGGGTACCGCGGGATAAATGGAACTTAAGCAACTGTTATTTCAATAAAGTAAAAACCATCAATTTCCTACATAGCAGAAGTTCTGAAGAGGATGAGCTCACTATATTTCGAGTAAAACAAATTACTTTTTTGAGATCCAAACTAGGTGCAATAAATCACATAATAATATAAGCAAAACTAAAAAACCTAATTTTCATATAGAATGATGAATATATGTATTAGTTTTATGATTGTTATATCAAAAATATAAAAAAATATCAATATACAAAATGAGATCTACGTATACAAACAATTAGTGAAGTGGAAGTGCAAGAGAAAAGCATCTAAAGATCTAATAGCAGAAATGGGATTCTCACAAAATATGTTTTTGGATTCGGATCTGCAGCCACAGTACCCATTGCGCGCGAACCTTCTTGCTCCCTAGTACCCTATACCAGTTTGGGGATCAAAAAATCGATACCGCACTACTTTGTGTGTGGTGTAAAACGATAGAGCAAGCTTACAAATTCACAAAAAAGAGGATCAAACGAAAAATAGAACGCAACTTTGTTCTTTCGTGCTCGGTTTGGCGTGCGAAATACATGACGTTTTGCACATCGGTTCGTTCGTGAATTGTGACCCTGATGTTGAACTCGTTTAGTCTTTGGTGCAGGCTTTGGTGTGAACAGTGTTATGGGTAATGTGGGTTTAGATTTCAACCGGCTCTTGTTCAGCTCATGGGGATTTAAAAGCTTTTCCATGCATTTCTAATCTATGACTCGTGAAATATTGGTAGAATCACAATTCCAACAGAGTCTTAAAAATAAAAATTTACCTTCGTAGAAGAGGTAGGGGTAAAATTGACAGGAGTCATGGTAGTACTGATAGTTTTCTTGATCTTCATGGAAAAGCGAAAAAAAACGTTTTCATTTTTAAGAGACAAAATTAAAAGGAGACAGCTTGTTTGATGCGCTTTCATGAAATAAAAATCCGTGAAAATTTGGCGAAATTTCTTTCAACGTTTATGTTTTCTATAAGAGCGAGAGAGGGTTAAATGTAAATATCACGTGGCTTATCTTAATGAAAAATCTCAGTACTGGAGAGGACACAAGTCTCGTTTATTATTATTTATTTGTTAAATGATAATAATGAGTCCTGCTTATTTAAGTTTAAAAAATTTGAAAATTACATACCTTAGTTATTATCTCCAGTAGCCTTGCGAGCAAAGTCGCCGATCCGGAGATGGCGAGCTTGATTCTCGTTCCGGTCTAGGATGTTTTCAGGTTGGAAACATTCTCGACACCCTGGGCATAGTGTACCGTGCGGGACGAAATACGTACAGCACCGAAATCCGTCCACCTCATGAGATATCAATCAATTAAAGGGGGTTAAAGGTAATTAATGTAGAAATAATTTATCTTATCTTGTTCAGATTCTTGACAGAAAGCTTTTAGGGCATAGAAATGGGAAGAAGGCTTTGAAATTAAAACAAAAAAAATCAAAAACAAATCGCCACCCACCAAACGCGGAGTTTTTGCCGCCATTTTGTTTTCGGTAGAGCATAATTGCTCAAAAAGTAACTGTGTTTGAATTGCTAATTGCGAATAATTACATAAGATAAGCGGAATACAAGTCGAATGGATCGCTTCTCAAGGTACGTATCGAACTATTTACAGTGGTAGTTCAGTCAATCAGACTGCTTCAATTTAAATATTTAGGCAAAAAATAGCTGTACGGATTTTGAGTCCGTCCACGGAGGACGGATTTCGAGCCAGGACTAGTTGATTTTATTCATTATTTTATCACGTTTTTCGTAGTTTTGAATGAGTAAATGCGAAACACTTCAAAAGTAGAAGCCTCCATGATCATGTGTCAATGACAAACGTTTAATTTACATTCGATTCTATTTTCTAATGACTTTTTCATATACTAAGGTGCTTAAGTGTACGGATTTCGATGCCCCACGGTATGTAATGTACTTGCCACACAAGATGCATACTTATGCAATGGTCGGCATAGAAAAGCTTTAAATTAATAACTGAGGAAATGCTAATAGATTACTAAGTTAAAAAGAAAGCCAAGTTCCAGTTGGAATGTATGGAAGAAGTAGAAGACGTATATATTTTTGCTCTCCATTCTGTTGTATCCAGCTAAACTGGATCATAATAAATTGAGAGTGTTTTGCCGCTTGAGTGGATGGAAGGTGCCGTGTGTCCCATCTACAAAAAGGGCGATAAGCTGGATTGTAGCAACTACCGCGCAATCACATTGCTGAACGCCGCCTACAAGGTACTCTCCCAAATTTTATGCCGTCGACTAGCACCAATTGCAAGGGAGTTCGTGGGGCAGTACCAGGCGGGCTTTATGGGCGAACGCTCCACCACGAACCAGGTGTTCGCCATTCGCCAAGTACTGCAGAAATGCCGCGAATACAACGTGTCCACACATCATCTATTCATCGACTTCAATGCCGCATATGATACAATCAATCGGGACCAGCTATGGCAGCTGTTAAGAAAGTTCAACAAACTGATTGGTGAAACTGGCAACACGGAAAAGTTGAAGAATATTAAAGTGAAAAGTATGTTGGGAAAAAAAAAATGTCTGCTTAATTATAATACTAGAATGTAAGTTTTGGATATGAATTAATATTGTAACTGAATAATAAATTAATTAATTACAGCTTTGAAGCTGATCAAAAAGAATCTGCTATCAAAAAGTATTTTGATGTGACTATTCCCAACAATCTTCAAAGCTAATGCACGAACACGGATTTCCGAATAAACTGACACGGTTGATCAAAGCGACGATGGATCTGGTGATGTGCGTAGTTCGAGTTTCAGGGTCATTCTCGAGTCCCTTCGAAACCCGCAGAGGGTTACGGCAAGGTGATGGTCTTTCGTGTCTGCTATTCAACATCGCTTTGGAAGGGCTAATACGTCTAGTCATCAACACGTCGAAGACGAAGTACATGATAGGAAGCCACCCACCGCGAGTTTGCATCGGTGGTGACGAAATCGAGGTGTTAGAAGAATTTGTGTACTTGGGCTCACTGGTGACTGCCGAAAATGATACCAGCAGAGAAATATGGAGACACATATTGGCTGGAAATCGTACATACTTTGGACTCCGCAAGACGCTCCGATCGAATAGAGTTCGCCGCCGTACCAAACTGACAATTTACAAAACGCTCATTAGACCGGTAGTCCTCTACGGACAAGAGACCTGGACGATGCTCGTGGAGGACCAATGCGCACTTGGAGTTTTTGAAAGGAAAGTGCTGCGTACCATCTATGGTGGGGTGCAGATTGCGGACGGTACGTGGAGGAGGCGAATGAACCACGAGTTGCATCAGCTGTTGGGAGAACCATCCCTCGTTCACACCGCGAAAATCGGACGACTGCGGTGGGCCGGGCACGTAGCCAGAATGTCGGACATTAACCCGGTGAAAATGATTCTCGACAACGATCCGACGGGCACAAGAAGGCGAGGTGCGCAGCGAGCAAGGTGGATCGATCAGGTGGAAGATGACTTGCGGACCCTCCGTAGACTGCGTGGTTGGCGACGTGTAGCCATGGACCGAGCCGAATGGAGAAGATTCTTATATACAGCACAGGCCACTTCGGCCTTAGTCTGAATAAATGAATGAATCAATCAAAGAACACAACCAGGGCTTGCAGAAATCGCTCTCGGAAGATAACGAACGACGATAAAAGATCATGAGCATGATTGACCGCCCACGGTTGCTACTCCGTTATTGCCAGGTCAGCTGTAATTACACAGAGAACCTACAGATGAAGTTTAGGACTAACCTCGTAATGTGTAAGAACTGTAAGAAATTTATCATGGGATGTAGCCCCCCCAATCAGTTCATTATCGTAACAGAAAAACGTCTCTCACGGTATGCTACCTATCGAGAGTGTATACAGACATGATAAGTGAGATATTTGCTCGTTTTCCTTTGGATTCAAACCC
This sequence comes from Armigeres subalbatus, assembly GCF_024139115.2. Lineage (NCBI taxonomy): Eukaryota > Metazoa > Arthropoda > Insecta > Diptera > Culicidae > Armigeres > Armigeres subalbatus. The sequence goes on along the minus strand of NC_085140.1, from coordinate 155,651,279 downwards.
TGAATACATCCCAGATTTATCATATAGCTGTCATTATGTAGCGTTGTGAAATAATAAAATTTCGAAGTGTAATAACTGCGAGGCTAAAGTTTCTTCTGATTTGGACTTCAATGAAACCAGTTGACTTTTCTTGTGCTGTGTGCTATATATCGACTCCGCACTTCACAAATTGATTAGGTCTGGACATAAAAAGTGGCGACGTAGAAAAGGACAACGATCAAGGATACGATTGGATTTTGGCTAGGATGAAAGGAATAAGGCAATTGGACTTTCGCTACGGAAAGGATTTTTTGTTAAGAAAATTATTTTGAGCTTTTTAGTGGAATGTCTTCACTTGTCATAAGACGAGTTTGTACAATCCCCTTGAATTCCACCACTTCATTGTATCTTGACAGATACGTATTTCGACCTAGACAGTAAGGCCGTCTTCAGTAGGGCTTCCATTTTTCCCGGGAATCAACTACCCGGGAAACGGGAAATAAAATAATAATTTCCCGGGTTTTCCCGGGATCCCGAGAAATAAAAAAAAAACTCTCTAAACTAAACTCTAATTCAAAATCGTAGTTTAAATTATGTTGTAAAATATGATTTCGAAAATATACATTCGACATTAGGGATGCTTGCTATTTTGTCCTCAAATGATAAAAAGTTGTTGAAAGTCTGTGAAAATTTTTGTTCAGTTCGAAATAAGTATCAGCATCTGCTCTGGCTCAAGAGTAAGATCTGCAGTGTCCTGATAAGCTCCACTATGTACTACTTTTCCATATTTTTTAAAAAACTTTTTCAGGTTGTATCTGAATTTTTTTTTTCAGTTTTTGGACAACGACGGCTTCGAGAGATTCTCTTCTATTATCGTCAAAATATTCCTAGCAAGAACTATTCTTATACTCGACTACTTTTTTTAGTGCATAGAATCAAAACCATTTTTATTCATGTACGTCCACTTGAACACTTTTTCGTCCACTTGAACACATTTTGTATTTAAAGCAGGTGAATGAAATATTTGAAATGAGAGTTCTTCCATTCGAAATAAAAAAAGAGCTTTCAGGCGAGTGCTTGATTGTCGTACTTTAATGATCCTGACTATAACATTTTTTTCAGTCAAACTTTGCTTGAAATGGTGAACAGCACCTCAACGCATCAAATTGCAAAAGTTTTGCGATTATTTTTGTAAGACATTTGTAACGATCACCTACTAAAGACCTAAAATCTGTTAGTCCATCAATATTATAAAATATTCGAATGAAATATTTCAGATATATCTCAAAATACAAATGAGTCTTTGGAATATGAGTCCGTTCGGGAATTGAATAAAAAAGGATTGAAGGTCTTAAAAACCTTTGACAATAATAGGACAAACTTGATAAGAAAATTATTTTGAGCTTTTTAGTGGAATGTTTTCACCTGTCATAAGACGAGTTTATACCATCCCATTGAATTCCACCACTTAATTGTATCTTGACAGATACGTATTTCGACCTCAACAGTAAGGCCGTCTTCAGTGTCTCGTACGAGAGTACGAGTACGAGAGTCAAGTACGAGACACTGAAGACGGCCTTACTGTTGAGGTCGAAATACGTATCTGTCAAGATACAATTAAGTGGTGGAATTCAATGGGATGGTATAAACTCGTCTTATGACAGGTGAGGACAAACCTGCCAAAGCGGTCACTGCTATTGCCTGAATATCTGCGAACATTGGCAGCTCTGCTGTTTCACCACAGACACTAAATTTTTAATTCGACTTCACAACGCTTACCGACGTTTGAACCTACTGAATGAACGAACAATAGATACAAACTGGTTCTTTGTCTCGCCTCTCTTCAACACGTGTTGGAATTTACCGTATTTTTTTTTTTAATCTTTATTTAGGTGTTTTTTTAATTCTAGATTAAGTTCAACACCGGATCAGGAATTTACCGTATGATTCTGTAGCATTTTTAGTTATAACTTAAATTCTTAAACTTCAAAAGTGAAATAAATGGTGAGATGATGCTAGCAAAAATATATTTGATTCCCCAAAATCCGTTATCTATTATTTTTATTATTATTATTATTTATTCAGACTAAGGCCGAAGTGGCCTGTGCGGTATATAAGAGTCTTCTCCATTCGGCTCGGTCCATGGCTACACGTCGCCAACCACGCAGTCTGCGGAGGGTCCGCAAGTCATCTTCCACCTGATCGATCCACCTTGCCCGCTGCGCACCTCGCCTTCTTGTACCCGTCGGATCGTTGTCGAGAACCATTTTCACCGGGTTACTGTCCGACATTCTGGCTACGTGCCCGGCCCATCGCAGTCGTCCGATTTTCGCGGTGTGAACGATGGATGGTTCTCCCAACAGCTGATGCAATTCGTGGTTCATTCGCCTCCTCCACGTACCGTCCGCCATCTGCACCCCACCATAGATGGTACGCAGCACTTTCCTTTCGAAAACTCCAAGTGCGCGTTGGTCCTCCACGAGCATCGTCCAGGTCTCGTGTCCGTAGAGGACTACCGGTCTAATTAGCGTTTTGTAGATTGTCAGTTTGGTACGGCGGCGAACTCTATTCGATCGGAGCGTCTTGCGGAGTCCAAAGTACGTACGATTTCCAGCCACTATGCGTCTCCGAATTTCTCTGCTGGTGTCATTTTCGGCAGTCACCAGTGAGCCCAAGTACACAAATTCTTCTATCACCTCGATTTCGTCACCACCGATGCAAACTCGCGGTGGGTGGCTCCACATTGTCTTCTCTTGAACCTCTGCCTATCATGTACTTCGTCTTCGACGTGTTGATGACTAGTCCGATCCGCTTAGCTTCCCTCTTCAGTCTGATGTAGGCTTCCTCCATCTTCTCAAAGTTACGTGCCATAATATCTATGTCGTCGGCGAAGCCAAATAGCTGGACGGACTTATTGAAAATTGTACCACTCGTGTTAATCCTTGCTTCCAAAGCGATGTTGAATAGCAAACACGAAAGACCATCACCTTGCCGTAACCCTCTGCGGGTTTCGAAGGGACTCGAGAATGCCCCTGAAACTCGAACTACGCACATCACCCGATCCATCGTCGCTTTGATCAATCGTGTCAGTTTATCCGGAAAACCGTGTTCGTGCATTAGCTGCCATAGCTGGTCCCGATCGATTGTATCATATGCGGCTTTGAAGTCGATGAATAGATGATGTGTGGGCACGTTGTATTCGCGGCATTTCTGCAGTACTTGGCGAATGGCGAATACCTGGTCCGTGGTGGAGCGTTCGCCCATAAAACCCGCCTGGTACTGCCCCACGAACTCCCTTGCAGTTGGTGCTAGTCGACGGCATAAAATTTGGGAGAGTACCTTGTAGGCGGCGTTCAGCAATGTGATTGCGCGGTAGTTGCTACAATCCAGCTTATCACTCCTTTTGTAGATGGGACACACGACACCTTCCATCCACTCCTGCGGCAAAACTTCCTCCTCCCAAATCTTGGTAATGACCCAGTGCAGCGCTCTAGCCAGTGCCTCACCACCGTGTTTAAATAGCTCTCCTGGTAGTTGGTCAACCCCAGGGGCTTTGTTGTTCTTCAGCCGGCCAATCTCCTCCTGGATTTCCTGGAGATCCGGAGCCGGTAGAATTATGTCCTGCGCGCGTTCTCCCAGGTCCATCACCATACCGCAATCTTCATCTGCCACATCGCCATTCAGGTGCTCTTCGTAGTGCTGCCGCCACCTTTGGATCACCTCACGCTCGTTCGTAAGAAGGTTCCCGTTTATGTCCTTACACATATCAGGCTGTGGCACGTGGCCCTTACGTGAACGGTTTAACTTCTCATAGAACTTTCGTGTGTTATTAGCGCGGTACAGTTGCTCCGTTTCTTCACGGTCTCGATCTTCCTGCTGGCGCTTTTTCCTCCGGAAAATCGAGTTTTGTCTGTTCCGCGCCTGTTTATATCGTGCCTCGTTCGCCCTCGTGCGGTGTTGCAGCAATCTCGCCCATGCTGCATTCTTCTCTTCCACTAACTGCTCACATTCGCCGTCATACCAGTCGTTTCTCTGATCCGGGGGCACCGTGCCTAGTGCAGCGGTTGCGGTGCTACCAATGGCGGATCGAATATCTCTCCAGCCATTTTCAAGAGACGCTGCGCCTAGCTGCTCTTCCGTTGGAAGTGCCACTTCCAGCTGCTGCGCGTATTCTTGGGCTAGTCTACCGTCTTGTAGCCGCCCAATGTTAAGCCGCGGCGTCCGACTTCGACGCGTGTTGTACACCGTCGAGAGTTTTGAGCGCAGGCATACTGCAACGAGGTAGTGGTCGGATTCAATATTCGCACTGCGGTAAGTGCGGACATTCGTGATGTCGGAGAAGAATTTACCGTCGATTAGAACGTGATCGATTTGGTTTTCCGTTTCTTGGTTAGGTGATCTCCATGTGGCCTTGTGGATTTTTGCGGGGAAAGAAGGTGCTTCGGACTACCATTCCGCGGGAGGCTGCGAAGTTTATGCATCGTTGGCCGTTGTCATTCGATACGGTGTGCAGACTATCCGGTCCGATGACCGGTCTATACATTTCCTCCTTCCTACCTGTGCGTTCATGTCACCGATGACGATTTTAACGTCCCGCAGTGGGCATCCATCGTATGTCTGCTCCAGCTGTGCGTAGAACGCTTCTTTCTCGTCGTCGGGTCTCCCTTCGTGTGGGCAGTGCACGTTGATGATGCTATAGTTGAAGAAACGGCCTTTAATCCTCAGCTTGCACATCCTTGCGTTGATTGGCTGCCACCCAATCACGCGTTGGCGCATCTTACCCAGCACTATGAAGCCGGTTCCCAGCTCGTTGGTGGTGCCACAGCTTTGGTAGAAGGTAGCCGCTCGATGCCCGCTTTTCCACACTTTCTGTCCTGTCCAGCAAATCTCCTGCAGCGCCACGACGTCGAAGTTGCGGGGATGTAATTCATCGTAGATCATCCTGTCGCAACCTGCGAAACCTAGCGACTTGCAATTCCATGTTCCAAGCTTCCAATCGTGATCCTGTATTCGTTGCCTAGGTCTTTGCCGATTATATCGAGTCGCATTATCTCTTATATTGTTCGTAATGATTGGTTTTCTAGGCGGCTTATTGGGCCTGCGCAAACCTCCTGTCTCGTCGGAGGGCCGTCGTGTCAGGGCTGTTTAGCGTCCTACCTAACACCAGGACTTGGGCTTGTGCGCTTTGAGCGGCACACGGTCGCTTTGGTGGGGCCTACTTGCGGATACATGCAGCTTTTTATAGAGGTTTAACAGGGCCCACTGTCAAACCCCACCACATCCTAGGCAAGCCCCACAACTCGCAGATGGCCTGGGGAGGGATCGTCAAGCCCTTGGACATAGTCCCTGCTGCCCGCAAAAATCCGATATTATCAAATTAAAAAAAAATAAGACAATTATTACAAAATATTTTAGTATTTTCATTTCCCGGGAAATTCGGGAAACTGATGCATAAATCCCGGGAATCGGGAATCCCGGGAAATATGATTTCCCGGGAAATCGTTTCCGGGAATGGAAGCCCTAGTCTTCAGTGTCTCGTATTTGATTGCTATAATGGGAGGAGCTATGCTGTATAATGACAAGATTTCGGACTCTGGCACTTCTAAATGGCAGCAGTTTTTCAGTAAGGTATTGTGGACCGTAATGCATAATCTATATACATAAAAATGAATTTCTGTCTGTCTGAACCTTATAGACTCCGAAACTACTGAACCGATCGGCATGAAAATTGGTATGCAGAAGTTTTTGGGGCCGGGGAAGGTTCTTAAGATGGTTTGAGACCCCTCCCTCCTTTGGAAAGGGGGGCTCCCATACAAATGAAACAGAAATTTCTGCATAACTCAAGAAATAATCAGAGAATACATCAATTTCTTTATAGCCGCACATCTTATCGCACGGCTAAGAAGGGCACGAAGAAGACGTGTGGTAATCGATTCTGCGCTGTAGTAACGATTGAGGTCAAAAACGCTTTTAACTGTGCCAGCTGGGAGGCCATCGCCGCAGCGCTGCACGGTATGCGGGTCCTTGACTACTTATGTAGAATCCTTAAGAGTAACTTCCAGAACCGGATTCGGGACAGAAGTCGATTAGGGTTACGGCGGGTATTCCGCAAGGGTCCGCACTAGGCCCAACGCTGTGGAACGTTATGCACAACGGAGTTCTAAAACTTAAGTTGCCCAAAGGTGTGTAGATCTTCGGATTCGCGGATGATGTCGTCACGATAACCGGAGAGTCACTGGAAGAAGTAAAAATAAGCAGCTGGCTCACCACAAACACGGATACAAATTTCATTCATTTGCTTCAAAAATATACATGTTTTTTCCAAAATGGTAATATGTTTGAATCAAACATATTTATTATTAAAACCAAATTAAATCCCCGGTTGTTTTATACATACACTAGTGGGCAGCCCCTCGCTCGCTCTTGCAAAAGTAAACATAAACTCGAGTTCGGATAGGATCCGATCTGAAGTCAGCAGAGGAGCAGGAGCAAGAGTGGAAGCATATGTTTTCTTGCTTCCAAATTGATGATAAGGATGTTTTACAGGTACAGAAAGGTAAGTAAATGAAATATGAAGGTTTGGAATTGTGAAATCTGGTAGTCAAAAGCTACCAGAATATGAAAAGTGGTAGAATTGATAAGAAAATATTATGAGTGGTCGAACCAAAACAATAATATCCATGTTTGCTTCAAACATTTACCTGGTTGAAACAACTTGAAACGCACATTTGCATCAAAAAAAAATTTCGTTCGCTTCAAATGCAACAATATGTTTGATCCAAACATATTTATTTTTGATGCCAGAACAAACTGATTTAATGTTTGGATTTACCTAGAATATGTTTGTTTTTAACGTAAATTTTTCTGCATGAAACAGAAGTGATGCTGGTCAGCAACTGCCGAAGGATCCAGTGGATGCAGATTACCGTAGGAGTGCGCGACATACCGCCCGTGCGGGCTTTAAGACATCAGGGATTGATGATCGACGACTGGTTGAATTTCAACTGCGGCAAAATACAAAATTTCAGCTGCCGCCATCTGCCCATTCGTAAGTTAATATGTTGCTAAACAGTATATTTTAACTTAATTTCAATAAATCCACTAATAAAGCTTTTAAAAACCTGGGTAACACAGAAGAAAATCATTTTATCGCTGTTTTTAAGGAAATAACGTACGGCGCCATCTACAAAGGTTATAGAGCATAAATGTCTTTGGAGCATAAGTTCAAAATGCCCAAACAAACAACTTTGTACAGTGAAAACCAAAACTACCCAAAAGTGGGTTGTTTGCACTCAAAACCGTGGTTTGGGCCAATAACCCAAATTTGAGTAAAATGACTTTTCTGGCACTAGGTAGTTTGCCTTTAATCCCATGTAAACAATTTACCCAAAGCTGAGTTTAATTTATCCAAAGCGGACCTTAATCAACCCAAAATAGAGAATATTGAATTTACTCAAATTTGGGTTATTGGGCTGAGCAACCTCGGTGAGGTGTTTGCATCTTGCTCTAGTTTTGATAGCAATCATGGGAAAAAAAGGGAAAACTACCCAAATTTGGGTAAATTTTTTCTGCGATGTTCTCATCAGTGCGTATATTGAACCCAAAGTTTGGGTTGATTTATCTGTCCGTGTAGAAGAAAATTTTGCTGTATGTCGTGTCTGTCAAAAGGCAACGCTTATCTAGGTAAGTTTTTACTTATCTACACAGTACAAAAATGTTACAGCATATATGATGTAACAAAAAGTCTCCGTTCGATTCGACTCATTTTCCATCACTTTTTAAAATTACAGGTTGTCGTTTATATTGAGCTTATATTCAATATTGCTTACAAGAAAAAGTTGGATGTAAAATTAAAGGCTATTGAACACAAAACCATGATTTCAAATATTTCCATAGTGTGTAATTTTCGGAATTTTCAACTGTGCAGATGAAAATAAAATTTATCAAAATGAAGCTTAGAATCATCCACGATAGTGTGCTGAAGACAACCCGTGAGCAACTTGACGGCTCCAGTACATTGTCAGTGTACCTCGAAAAATTGGTCAGGTGGTTCTGTCAAACTTACTTTCATCGGGAGCATTTGTCGATTATGGCGTAAGGGTTAAAGATGAACCTAATTTTATTTTTTATTATTGTTAATAACACAATTGCATTACTCATTAGTTATTTTGATATAGGCTCGTATATACTCACACACCAAATTTTTTTCGCCGAAAATCAGCATAATTTTGCTGAATTTTGCCGAGCTGAATGATCAGCAAACATTTCAGCAAAAACAAATTACTGAAAATGTCAGTAAGCTGAACTGTCATTACTTTTGACAACTATCTACTGAATATTCAGCAAATTCAAAAAGTTTACTGAATATTCAGTTGGTTTGACCAATGCAGGATTTGACAGCATTATGCTGATCATATTCAGCAAAATGGATCAAACTGTTGATATTATCAGTATTTTAACCACGAATGAATTGTTTACAAAATAAAAGTTTTTTTTTTCTTTTTCATTATTTTTTATTTGCCTGGTAATAAAAAGGAAATAAACGATAAGAATTAAAAATCATCTTATGGTGTCTAACATTGAATAACTTTTTTCTGGCATGGTCCAAATGGCATGACGCGATGTCCTCTTCAATTTGTTTTAATTGCCTGAAAAATATTTAAAATTTATTTCTAATTTGATTGATGATAATATGTGGTAATATGGTTCACTTATTAAAATATATGCAATGTGCTTCACTAGTTTAAAAATATGCTATACTTACAGGATTAATGTTGGAAAATATGGAATACGAGGTAACAACAAATATTAAACCTTTGAAAGCTAAACTCAAAATGGGTGCTTTTTTAAGAATGACAGTTGATGGGATATGCTGAGAAATCAGTAAATTGGAAAAATTTGCTGATTTTTAGTAAATACAAATTAAATTACTGACATTCAGTAAACTTCAAAATTGCTGGTTGCTTTTCAGCAATGAACTTTGCTGAAAAACTTTTTAAGAAATTGGTGTGCAAGCACTACGGGGCTGGGTGCTTAAAAATATAGACATCACTAAAACGTGGTTTGTTGCTGGATTAATCGAAACAATTATTTATTTATAGGGGTAATAACCCAAAAACAACTTGATATCTGTAGTACGATATTATTGTACCCCGTAATTTTGGCTCAATAAGTTTAATTGGTTTTGTCAAACTTGTGATTATGAAACTTGCGATATTAGGAAAGAGGTGGTAGCAGATGACCCTAAGATGGCCGACTGAAGATTGAAGGAGCGATTGCCAAAACAAATCAAATGGCGGAAATTTTACCGACGTTTCATTTTTATTGATAGCGCTTGAATGTCGCATAACTTGGAAATTTATAAGGATTTCGCAGATAGAATATATTAGGTGAAGTATTAATGGGTGAACTGGGCTGGAAATACAGAGGAGGGAAGTAACGTCAATGGATAAATGGGCACGGGAGATGTTGCTTTTTAAAATAGTTTATAAAAAATCTAATGCAAAATGGGTGATTCATCCATTTCTATTTTAATTTATAGTTAACCCCGCGTAATATTTCTCTAGTTAATCCGATTGTTAAATCCATACAAATAAACCAAATTAAACCCACAGCCATTAGAAAACAGACATTATTTCTCTGAGGTAAAAGTAACCTTACAGCTTGGGAAAACTTTCCGCCGGATTTTGGTCCCCACGTCCCGTGTATTTTAAATGGGGCCGGGATTATATGATTCTCCGTACTCATTATTATTTTATTTAATCAGACTAAGGCCGAAGTGGCCTGTGCGGTATATAAGAGTCTTCTCCATTCGGCTCGGTCCATGGCTACACGTCGCCAACCACGCAGTCTACGGAGGGTCCGCAAGTCATCTTCCACCTGATCGATCCACCTTGCCCGCTGCGCACCTCGCCTTCTTGTGCCCGTCGGATCGTTGTCGAGAACCATTTTCACCGGGTTACTGTCCGACATTCTGGCTACGTGCCCGGCCCATCGCAGTCGTCCGATTTTCGCGGTGTGAACGATGGATGGTTCTCCCAACAGCTGATGCAATTCGTGGTTCATTCGCCTCCTCCACGTACCGTCCGCCATCTGCACCCCACCATAGATGGTACGCAGCACTTTCCTTTCGAAAACTCCAAGTGCGCGTTGGTCCTCCACGAGCATCGTCCAGGTCTCGTGTCCGTAGAGGACTACCGGTCTAATTAGCGTTTTGTAGATTGTCAGTTTGGTACGGCGGCGAACTCTATTCGATCGGAGCGTCTTGCGGAGTCCAAAGTACGTACGATTTTCAGCCACTATGCGTCTCCGAATTTCTCTGCTGGTGTCATTTTCGGCAGTCACCAGTGAGCCCAAGTACACAAATTCTTCAACCACCTCGATTTCGTCACCACCGATGCAAACTCGCGGTGGGTGGCTCACATTGTCTTCTCTTGAACCTCTTCCTATCATGTACTTCGTCTTCGACGTGTTGATGACTAGTCCGATCCGCTTAGCTTCCCTCTTCAGTCTGACGTAGGCTTCCTCCATCTTCTCAAAGTTACGTGCCATAATATCTATGTCGTCGGCGAAACCAAATAGCTGGACGGACTTATTGAAAATTGTACCACTCGTGTTAATCCCTGCTCTTCGTATTACCCTTCCAAAGCGATGTTGAATAGCAGACACGAAAGACCATCACCTTGCCGTAACCCTCTGCGGGTTTCGAAGGGACTCGAGAATGCCCCTGAAACTCGAACTACGCACATCACCCGATCCATCGTCGCTTTGATCAACCGTGTCAGTTTATCCGGAAAACCGTGTTCGTGCATTAGCTGCCATAGCTGGTCCCGATCGATTGTATCATATGCGGCTTTGAAGTCGATGAATAGATGATGTGTGGGCACGTTGTATTCGCGGCATTTCTGCAGTGCTTGGCGAATGGCGAACACCTGGTCCGTGGTGGAGCGTTCGCCCATAAAACCCGCCTGGTACTGCCCCACGAACTCCCTTGCAGTTGGTGCTAGTCGACGGCATAAAATTTGGGAGAGTACCTTGTAGGCGGCGTTCAGCAATGTGATTGCGCGGTAGTTGCTACAATCCAGCTTATCGCCCTTTTGTAGATGGGACACACGACACCTTCCATCCACTCCTGCGGCAAAACTTCCTCCTCCCAAATCTTGGTAATGACCCAGTGCAGCGCTCTAGCCAGTGCCTCACCACCGTGTTTAAATAGCTCTCCTGGTAGTTGGTCAACCCCAGGGGCTTTGTTGTTCTTCAGCCGGCCAATCTCTTCCTGGATTTCCTGGAGATCCGGAGCCGGTAGAATTATGTCCTGCGCGCGTTCTCCCAGGTCCATCACCATACCGCCATCTTCGTCTGCCACATCGCCATTCAGGTGTTCTTCGTAGTGCTGCCGCCACCTTTGGATCACCTCACGCTCGTTCGTAAGAAGGTTCCCGTTTATGTCCTTACACATATCAGGCTGTGGCACGTGGCCCTTACGTGAACGGTTTAACTTCTCATAGAACTTTCGTGTGTTATTAGCGCGGTACAGTTGCTCCGTTTCTTCACGGTCTCGATCTTCCTGCTGGCGCTTTTCCTCCGGAAAATCGAGTTTTGTCTGTTCCGCGCCTGTTTATATCGTGCCTCGTTCGCCCTCGTGCGGTGTTGCAGCAATCTCGCCCATGCTGCATTCTTCTCTTCCACTAACTGCTCACATTCGCCGTCATACCAGTCGTTTCTCTGATCCGGGGACACCGTGCCAAGTGCAGCGGTTGCGGTGCTACCAATGGCGGATCGAATATCTCTCCAGCCATCTTCAAGAGACGCTGCGCCTAGCTGCTCTTCCGTTGGAAGTGCCACTTCCAGCTGCTGCGCGTATTCTTGGGCTAGTCTACCATCTTGTAGCCGCCCAATGTTAAGCCGCGGCGTCCGACTTCGACGCGTGTTGTACACCGTCGAGAGTTTTGAGCGCAGGCATACTGCAACGAGGTAGTGGTCGGATTCAATATTCGCACTGCGGTAAGTGCGGACGTTCGTGATGTCGGAGAAGAATTTACCGTCGATTAGAACGTGGTCGATTTGGTTTTCCGTTTCTTGGTTAGGTGATCTCCATGTGGCCTTGTGGATATTTTTGCGGGGAAAGAAGGTGCTTCGGACTACCATTCCGCGGGAGGCTGCGAAGTTTATGCATCGTTGGCCGTTGTCATTCGATACGGTGTGCAGACTATCCGGTCCGATGACCGGTCTATACATTTCCTCCTTCCTACCTGTGCGTTCATGTCACCGATGACGATTTTGACGTCCCGCAGTGGGCATCCATCGTATGTCTGCTCCAGCTGTGCGTAGAACGCTTCTTTCTCGTCGTCGGGTCTCCCTTCGTGTGGGCAGTGCACGTTGATGATGCTATAGTTGAAGAAACGGCCTTTAATCCTCAGCTTGCACATCCTTGCGTTGATTGGCTGCCACCCAATCACGCGTTGGCGCATCTTACCCAGCACTATGAAGCCGGTTCCCAGCTCGTTGGTGGTGCCACAGCTTTGGTAGAAGGTAGCCGCTCGATGCCCGCTTTTCCACACTTTCTGTCCTGTCCAGCAAATCTCCTGCAGCGCCACGACGTCGAAGTTGCGGGGATGTAATTCATCGTAGATCATCCTGTCGCAACCTGCGAAACCTAGCGACTTGCAATTCCATGTTCCAAGCTTCCAATCGTGATCCTGTATTCGTCGCCTAGGTCTTTGCCGATTATATCGAGTCGCATTATCTCTTATATTGTTCGTAATGATTGGTTTTCTAGGCGGCTTATTGGGCCAGCGCAAACCTCCTGTCTCGTCGGAGGGCCGTCGTGTCAGGGCTGTTTAGCGTCCCACCTAACACCAGGACTTGGGCTTGTGCGATTTGAGCGGCACACGGTCGCTTTGGTGGGGCCTACTTGCGGATACATGCAGCTTTTTATAGAGGTTTAACAGGGCCCACTGTCAAACCCCACCACATCCTAGGCAAGCCCCACAACTCGCAGATCGCCTGGGGAGGGATCGTCAAGCCCTTGGACATAGTCCCTGCTGCCCGAAAACTCAATTCTCCGTACTCAACATCGCATAATATGGAAAAACCAAATTCCCGAGGTGTGAGGCTACCTTAATATGAAATTTTGGGTTGGAAATTTTCTCGACTTCCTTCACGCAAAAATATGTTGCAGTTGAAATTATCGTACCGAGAGTTAATTTAAGAATATGCACCGACGATTTTCTGCGGTTAACAAACCCATGAAAATAAACTGTGGCGGTTATTTAAATAATTAACATGGCACATCGATTTGAATACTCTGCAAAACTATCCTTTGTTAAACAATTACCACGAAGAAATCATGTTTTATTCTGATCCAAATGTGAAGCATTACGTGTGTTTTAAAAAGAAACTACCTAGTCATGATGATAGTATCAAATCAATCGCAAGTTCCTTTGTTTTCACATCTTATCATTTTATGAGAATCAAGTTACGAAGCTGTAAGACAAAGAATAATCATTTATTAAATTTCACATCTTAGATTCAACTATTAAAACTGCATAGATCAGTGAGAACTTGTTGCCTAAAATTAAATGGGCGATATATAAAACAAATTTCGTTTTCGTAATTTCAACATTTAAATCACTGGAAGTTTTGTTCAGAATCTTTTCATTAATTGCAATTACCAATTCACCCTATCCATATGACGCTCCTGTCCGTTGTTTCGTGACAGGAAATGACGAAACCAAAAACTTGGTTTCTACGGAAGAAAAATGTGGCGGCAGTGTAGGATGACCCATTGTTTATGTTTCGAAGCGCCATCTGCGATTTGCAAGTGGGTACGCGAAACTAAGGGCAAATTTCAAGTTGTGGGGGGGTTGGCTGAAGACAACTAAACTCTAGAACGTACACAGAGAGTGCTAGAGGTTTTGTCCAACGAATACAGCGGTTTGCCCCAGTGTGCACCGGTTGTCGGGACACCATCAGAGCGGAAGTTTCCTCAGTCGAAACTGGTGGACCACCCTCGACGCCGCACGGTTGCCAAAATCGTGATTTTAGCGCGTTTATTTAATCACATTTATTATGTGACGTCTTGTAGACATTTTATCAGTAAGTCGATGCATTACCTTATTTTTTGCAATTCCTAACTGATCATAATATCTGGTTTACAGTTCGTCTTTGAGTGATAAAACGGCTTACTTTTCCATATCAAATGGGTTGAATAATATTCATTATAACATTCATCTGGGTGCTATAATGAAAAACCAACACCAGAGCAGTAGTTACATGGCTACATTTTGCTGAATTAGCTTGGGTACGTGTTCAAATAGTGTATTCTCTGCGTCGCGTAATAAATGAAATAGTTTGATGGACATGACATCAAAAATTTCCATAGGCAAGTACATCTATCGCTTCACGGCTTATTGAACTATGTAATGGAATCTGATTGTTTTTTGCAACAACATAATTTATTGGTCAAGAATAAACATGTGGAGTAAATCAGACTGCACAATTTTGGTACACTTTATCAAATTAAAGTCCGTTTTTCATCATTGCAAAAAATAGCGTGTGCAACTCGTTGCAAAACTCGATTTTTCAGCACTGAACGTACAACTCGTGCTAAAAAAAAATCATCTTTTTGCAACTTGTTGCACAAACTACAAATTTAGTCTTATGATCAACTCGCTAAAAGTGAGATGAAAAATTTATTTTTTCCACTTTACAACATGTAAGGCATGTCTTCGCTAGAGTCGTAAAAAAGTTCTCCAGAAACATTTTGTCGAAGCCACCAAGTTCGCAATTCCATTACTTTTGGATATTTATTGTTTTTTATGCAATAACAATAAATATCCAAAAGTGATGGAATTGCGAACTTGGTGGCTTCGACAAAATGTTTCAGGGTAGAGTGTAAAATAATCGAAAATTTTTGGTGATGTCCACCTTTCTTCAATTGTCAGTTCACTTCCAGACACATTCATAGTCGGCTCAATATTCATAGTCAATATTCAGTTGAATATTAGTCATTGAATATTTATGCAAACTTTACAAATTGATAAATTATCTGAAATCTGAACACGTTTCAAATGAGTAAAGTAATTTATCACACAGGACTGAATCCGATTTTCATCCGCGAGGCACTTTCAACGGTAAACATCAACATAAACAATGCTAATAATGTTTTTTCTGCACATAGTAAGTAGTCGTCTGACTATGTCATTCTATGTTTTGAATATTCATGCGATGTTTGTCATGAAGATGAATATTTTAGGCTCTGCCAACAACATGAACATATTTTTTAAGCAAACATGGCGTTT
Source organism: Armigeres subalbatus (assembly GCF_024139115.2). Lineage (NCBI taxonomy): Eukaryota > Metazoa > Arthropoda > Insecta > Diptera > Culicidae > Armigeres > Armigeres subalbatus. Next base: position 155,635,998 of record NC_085140.1, on the reverse strand, counting down.
AAGCAAAGAAGCATATGGAGACGCATGGTGCATTGATTCATCAGCTCCTTGTGATGGGAGGTTGATTTTTGCGTTGCATACCGCTTTAATTCAAATCCCGAACATGACTCATATTCCGAACACTGGTGATTCAGCGCTCTAAAATCAAAAGTTTTATTAGTTTTCCGCACAAAAGATCAAGAAACAAACGAATTCAAGCTTCTATGGAGAAAATTAAACGAATGTCAAAATGGCCATTAAAAGTGAGTGTTCGGAATATGAGTCATGTTCGGAATTTTCATCAAAACGGTAGTAGGAAATGGCTTTTGATGAAACAATTCTTACATTCGCTTACAACTGTACAGTTCAGGAATTAATTTAAAGTTCATTACTTGTACTTCACAGATAGAAAAAGTTGTTGAAATTTACACGAAAGTAATGCACATAAAGGGAATGTCAAAAAGAGCGTAAATTTAAACGATATTATCGCCTGAAAGTATGCAATTTGTGCATTATGTCACTTTTTATACGAATAAATGTCATAATGCTATGTAAATTGCATACATTTAGGACGAACTTGTTGGAAAAGATCCATGTACGCCAAGAATAGTGTAATTTTCCACGTGTTTATTATTTACGCGTCGACTACTTTTCATTATTTTTTCTGTGTTTGTAATGCGTATGAGATTGCCTGACACAATATTCCCGTTATCAAGTTGCAGTTGAATCAAATATGACTAAAAACATTAAAACTGTTAATTTTTTATTCAAGTTTTTAATAGTCGCCAACGTCTTCTTCTTCATCTTCTTATTGGCATAACATCCCTACATTGGAACAGAGCCGCCTCGCAGCTTAGTGTTCATTGAGCATTTCCACAGTTATTAACTGCGAGGATTCTTAGCCAAGTTACCATTTTTGCATTCGTATATCATGAGGCTAACACTATGAGTGCCCAGAGTAGTCGAGACAATTTCCAATCCGAAAATTGCCTAGACCGGCACCGGGAATCGAACCCAGCCACCCTCATCATGGTCTTGCTTTGTAGCCGCGCGTCTTACCGCACGGCTAAGGAGCCGCCAAAGTATTTTAATATTATCCAACACTTTCTAGAACATGCAAAACATGTAGAAATGAAAATGAAAAAGATATGATGAAAAAAAAACATTTTCAAGGGCATAAAACGTAAAAAATCTCCAAACGTAACGGCATTACAAACTTTGTGTCTTCGTCAAAGTTTTTCAGAAGAGATTTTGCTACAACTTCTATCAAGAATCAAACCCTATCTGTTGTGAAGTGGAAACAATATATTTTTCATCTCACTTTTAGGGGGATGATCAGTAAACTAAATACCGCCAAAGAAGCGCATTAACTTACTGCTAAAATGTCTCGAAGACATCATTACGCTAAATTGCTTAATAAAGGTAAATACTATCAAATTAACGCGCTAAAACACGATTTTAGCCACTGTGCGCCGCAGGGAGTCAAGAGGATTCGAGAGATGGAGACAACGTGGCAGTGGATCATTGTAACAGTCAACCAGTCGACGAACCAGCTTAAGCCAGGGGCCAGAGTTTTTGAAAAAGTGCATAAGCATTGCAAGGCAAGGAGGATAAAGGGCCCGGGAAAATCCTTCTGTGTTCCCAGGAGGCACATGTTTATCAGGTAAGATACATTGAGTGGCTCACAACCGAGAGTGGAAGACATTTTTCTTTTGTTCAGCAAATTCGCGGCAAGAAACCATATGCATGAGCGAGCACGTTTCGTTAGTGGCTATTGGTGCCTCACTCAGGTTTGGCATATCTGTAAAGTGACAAAAGTTATGCAGGGTGGCCCACAACCGGAAACATTGCCCTACTATTTCAGCCACAGTGCGTTACTCGGATTCCGAAAAGCTGCTTAAATATGATAATAAACAAATAGAACACATTATAGAACACAAAAAAGGAATTTTTGGTTTATCTATATACATACTCTATACAAGTACAAGCCGTTTGTTTAATTACCAGACAAGCTAATTGACGTATATCCTCCAACCGCCGAATGTCTAGTACGAGTGAATGATGTGAATTACTCTTCTGGTGTTGTTTCCATGAATGCTTGTTCATTTCATTTATTTGGCTTACATCTGCATGCTTATTATTCAATGCAAATTAGATAAACCCACTTTTCGTATATTAATAGCTCTACGTTTCTACGAAAACACATACCTACCGATAAAATTTCCTAACACAAAGCAGACGGAATACCGTGCGTCCCCATCGCGCTATAGAGCATCCTCGTTTAACAGTCACCCACCTATCTGCGTTGAATGGAAACTTGATATGTTTTTTTTCTCGATTCACATAGTTCGCAAAAGTAAACATGGTGCGGTCAAAAGATACAAGAACGTATGTAATTGAATTTAGTAAACAATTCTACGGAAATCCAGATCAAAATGCTTCGCGATGCATTCAGAATAACGCAATGGACTGCAAACGGAGGAAGCTCCCAACAGAATCACCACAAAACACGGGGTTCATTCATCACAGCCAACCGGAAGCACGGATCAGTGTGAACTGTTTACAGTTGCTGGCGTGTTTACGCCAAAGAGTCGCTCAATGACGATGACGGTGGTTACCAATGATGAAGGTCACGCTCGCCATGCAAACAAGTGGTTTGCAAAAGTAGCGTGGTAGGTCATAACTGTGTTTCCTAGCAGGTGGTAAAAAGGCAAATGGCCCGACACGACCGAGCACATGGTTCAGCTTGTACTGCACAGACGCAAACTTTTCGTATTGGCAAGCGAATCGAAAGCAAATTGAAAAAAAAGTTTCGTTAAGTTTTTTGCCTGTACTAGCGAAATGGTTGTTGCCAATGCATTATATTTTTATAGAATCCTTCAAATCACCAAGTTTTGTATGTAAATAATACATTCTAGGTATTGTTAAACAAAAAACTAGCTCTGAATAAGAGCCGCTGTCTATAAAGATTTTTTTTCATCAAATATAATTTTCTTACTCGGTCAACCAATACGCTTCGTTGAGTTTACATCCAGTCAGTCATTGCGACATATTGTAAGATGCAACACTTGAGCGGATATTACGGGAACAAATCTTTGAAGGAGCTTCGGTATTGAAGCGCTTGGTACGTTGATCACGTCGAGGTTTGACCTAACCGGTTGTTGTAAAAGTTGTTACAAGTGCTTGAACCAGCATTTCAGCTTTTTTAAAGGCCGGGGTAACCAGTGCAGTGCATAAAAGTCTTCTCCAGTAAGCTCTGCTCATGGCTGCATGTCGCCAACCACGCAGTCTGTGCGACATTCTGACTACGTGCCCAGCCCACCGCAGTCGTTCGATTTTCGTGGTGTGAACGATGGATGGTTCTTCCAACAGCTGAAGCAATTCGTGGCTCATTCGCCTCCTCCATAAACCGTCTGCCATCTGCATCCCATCATAGATGGTACGCAGCACTTTCGTTTCGAAAACTCACTCTACGTTACTCAATCGAAGTAATTTTCCAATCCATTGTCACCTCGCTAACTGGATGTTGTCAGAGATAGTATATGCACGTTATAGTTAGAAATTAGAAGTGATAAGCGATAAGGGAGAAGTGAGAAATTAGAAGTTAGAAGTGGGAAATGAACAGTGAGATGTGTGAAGTGAGATATGAAAAGAGGAATTTTAAGTGAGAAGTAAGAAATGAGAAGTGAGGAATGCGAAGCAAGAAGTGAGAAATAAGTACTGGGAAGTGAAACATACAAAGTGAGAAGTTCGAAGTGAATAATGAGAAGTTAAAAATGTGAAGTGAAATGTGATGCGTGAGAAATGAGAAGTCAAAAGTAAGAAGTGAAAAGGAAAAAAATAAAAGTAAGAAGCGGGAAGTGAAAAGTGAGATGAGCAAAGTTAGATGTGCTAAGTTAGAAGTGAGAAATGAATAGTTAAAAGAAAGAAGTAAGCAATTCGAAGTGATCAGTTAAAAGTGAGAAATGAGAAGTGAGAAGTGCGAATTATAAAGTAAAAAGTGAGTAGTGGGAAGTGAGAAAAGAGAGTTGATGAGTGAGAAATGCGAAGTCAGAAGTAAGATATAAGAAGTTATAAGTGAGAAGTGAGATATGAGATATAAGATGTGAGAAATGAGACGTGTGAAGTGAGAAGTGAGAAATGAATAGTTAAAAGAGAGAAGTAAGAAATTCGAAGTGATAGTGTGAAGTGTGAAATGAGAAGTGAGAAGTGCGAAGTAAGAAGTAAGTTGTGGGAAGTGAGAAATGAGAGTTGAGAAGTGAGAAGTTAGAAGTGAAAAGTTTGAAGCGAATAGAGAGAAGTGAAAAGTGAGAAGAAAAAAGAGAGAAATGAAAAATGATGAGTGAGAAATGGGAAGTCAGAAGTGAGATATAAGAAGTTATAAATGAGGAAGAAGTGGAAAATGAGCAGTGAGATGTTTTATTTGAGCGAGGGTAAACGGAAACCTGTAAACAGACACCTGAGGAGGTTAACTCAGGTAGTGTGGGGATGGGATCACCCGACCCACCAAAAACCAAAATCAATACATCAGGGAAGGACTATTGAGAACGCTCACGCCTATGCTAACGCACTCGACGTTATAACGCAACATCGACTTCAAGGGTGGTAACCTCACCACCCGTCGATTGCAAGCTATGATAGTAACCTATCGGTCTGTATCATAAACTCGCGTAGGAGACGAGCACCCCAACAACAAACGCCACGCGTGAACCTCAATGACCTCTATATCTACATACGGAGGTCCTCGCAGGTCCTACCAGCGACATTTTTTGTTGTTGTGGTGAGTATGGTGTTCACTGCAAGTCCAAGACCCCACCAGCGCTGTAGTTTCGACATAATCTGTTGAGACGCTGTGTTCACCGCATTCCATATAACCTCTTCCCGACACATCCTCTCAACACGGTTCTCCGGGGTTGTATCCATGCCGCTGACAAGCAGCATGGCATTGCGTTCAACATCGAATCGCGGGCATGCAAACATCACATGCTCTGCCGATTCTACCTCACCTACACATTCCGGCCACTCTGCAGAATCTGCGAACCCGAACCTATGCAGGAACTTTTTAAAGCAGTCATGTTCAGACAAGACCTGTGATAGGTGGAAGTTGACCTGACCATGCTTCCTACTAATCCAATTCGATACCTCCGGAATCAGTCTGTGGGTCCAACGACCTTTGACTGCAGTGTCCCATGCTCTTTGCCATTTGAGCAACGAAGCTGCTCTCTTGACACGTCGCGCTTGCACCGAGTCCCTGTTGTTGAAGCACTCCACATCTTTCTCCAGAAGTATGTCTATTGGCATCATCTCAGCAATGACGCACACCGCCTCATAAAATATGGTGCGGTATGCGCTTGCAACCCGCAGATACTTCAGCCGGTGTATCCTGATTAATTTCTTAACATTGCACCGGGCCTCTAGTGCTTTGGACCATGCTGGTACGCCGTATCGAATAATGGACAATGCTACCGAGAATGCTACACTCGCTATAAGCCTACGCACCTGACTTCACACCGCCGCACAGTGGCTAAAATCGAGTTTTTAGCGCGTTTATTTAATAGTATCTTTATAATGTGATTTAGCGTGATGGCGTCTTCGAGACATTTTATCAGTAAGTTGACGCGCTACTTTGGAAGTATTCATCCTTATGAACAATCTCCCTAAGCGTGAGATGAAATTTTTTTTTCACTTCACAACATATAAAGTTTGATTCTTCATAAAAATTGTAGCAAAAGTTCTCCTGAAAAACTTTGTCGAAAACACCGAGTTTGTAATTTCTTTACTTTTGGAGATTTATTGATTTTTATGCCAACAAGTTTTGAGCACGTTCGATGTATAAGCAACCAAGCACATGGAGACGCATGATGCATTAGTTCATCAACTCATTGAAGGGTGATTGATTTCTACCTTGAATAGTAGGAAATGGTTTTTAATGAAACATTCCTTACATTCGCTTACAATTCTACAGTTCAGGTAATAATTTAAAGTTCATTACTTGTACTTTGTTATGCGTATGAGATTGACTGCCACAATTTGCCCCTTGTCAAATTGTAGTTATATTGAATATGACTAAAAAATCCAATAAAACTGTTATAGCTTTTTTATTTTTAAAGTTTTTAAGTCACAATAGTCACCCAACGGCGTATTTTAATATTATCTAAAACTTTCTAGAACATGCACAAAATGTAGTAATTAAAGTGAAAAAGATATGATGAAAAAACACATTTTAAGGGTTTGTCCGCATAAAACGTAAAAAGTCTCCAAAAGTAACGGAATTACGAACTTGGTGTCTTCGACAAAGATTTTCAGGAGAACTTTTGCTACAACTTTATTGAAGAATCAAACCTTATATGTTGTGAAGTGGAAAAAATAATTTTTTTATCTCACTTTTAGGGGGATTGATCAGTAAACTGAATACCTCTAAAGAAGCGCATTAACTTACTGATAAAATGTCTCGAAGACACCATTACGCTAAATTGCATAATAAAGATACTATTAATTAAACGCGCTCGAAACACGATTTTAGCCACTGTGCGCCGATCCGTTGGACATCATTCGCGATAAAGATTTTATTGCCAATGAAGCCCTTTGGCATACATAATCGACGTGGCTCGTAATATTGAGCTTATCGTCGATCATTACGCCCAGATGCTTTAATGACTTCACGGAGCTAACTGTGCAGGTCCCTAAGTTGATCCTCGCTTGCTGCAACCCATGGTGGTTATGCACCACAATAACCTCAGTCTTGTGATGTGCAAACGCCAATCTTCTTGAGTTGAGTCATTCTTTTCACACCAGCCGGGGGATTTAAGCGTAATACTCCGTCATACTTGATCTTCCACAGAACCGGTTCGATGATCGATCCGTGTGTAACACCTGCTGACACTTCAATCGATTGCTGACCAGCGTCGGTGGCGACTAACAATAACCTGTTCTGAAAATAGCTGTTCAGAATCCTGCACAGATAATCCAGGACTCTCAAACGATGAAGGGAATCAGCTATAGATGCCCAGCTAGCGAAGTGAGATGTGAGAACCCAGTCAACACTTTGGTACCTATAACTCTTGATATAGGTTATTATATAAGAACTAACTTAATCGTATATAATGCACAGATTGGCTATATACGTACCAAAGTGGAGGCGATATAGGTACATACGAGTTTTATTTTACGATTTTTCCCGACATCAAAAGAACATTATTACGATTAAACATTAAAATATAGAAAATAAAAAAAGATTTATCATCACCAAGTCTCGAACATGCGATCTTTAGATTTGCAGGCGGATACTCTACCACTGCACCATACTGCACATCTTGAAATGAGTTGGATTTTTGTTCAACATAAACTACACAATTTATATCTTTACAACTGCTTGAAACGTCTACAATCCATATGGACTGAAATGGTTTCGATTGTATTACGATTCATGTAGGCATTCATTCGCACTGATATAGGATATTGCAAGAAATATAAGTCATTACGAGTTTTTATTTACACAATTACGATTGATTTTCACTACGGTAAAAATTTTCGTATACGATGCATTCAATACAAAATTGTTCGACAATAATCTGACAAAGTTTGATATGGAATGCGATTTAGATTTTTGATGGACGCAAATGCGACTTTATTTGCTGTTTGTTATACGATATGTGGTTTACTGGGAAATGAGATGTGCGAAGTTAGAGGTGAGAAATTAATAGTTAGAAGTAAGAAAAGAGAGGTGAGAAGCGAAATGTGCGTAAAGAAAAGTAAATAGTGAGAAGTGAAAAGTGAGAAATGAAGCGGAAGAATTAAACTGTGAGAAGGGAGTAATAAGAAGTAAGAGGTAAGGACCGAGGAACGAGGAATGAGAAATGTGAAACGAGATTCTTTCTTTTTTCTTCTTCCTTCTACTGTCTTATATCTCTCTTCTCGCATCTCGCTTTTCACCCCTCGCTTCTGTTTTTCTCACAACTACCACATCTCACTTCTTACTGCTTTTTCTTTCTTCTCATTTCTCACTTTTCACTACTCACATGTTATTGCGGAGTGAGTATTGAGTAGTGAGATGTGTACTCAATACTCACTTCCGTCTCTCAGTACTCACTTCTCACTACTCTGTACTCATTATGAACATCCCATTTCTCACTCTCAGTTCTCGCTGTTCACCGTTCACTTCGAATATATCACTTCTCACTTCACTGAATAAGGAAACAAATTTTAACTGTTCGGCTAAACAGCATTCGGCCAAATATAAATGTGTTCCCTATCTTGATGCCTCCCTAACTCGATGGTTGCGAAAAAATCTTAGCACTCGTATTACTACTGCTATTCGAGCTGTATTTTATATTTAAGAACTTCCAAGACCACGATCTTTAAATACACCATCTAGTAGTCAAACCGGTAGTAAAAACGAAATATTTCCAAACTCCAATTTTGGATCACAAATTGCGACACTTGTTGCGATTGTCGAAGGTGCCGATAGATCCGGTCAGCTACAAAACTTTAAAAATATATTTATTATAAAAACAATCTACAGAAATATAATACTACTCAGTAATTTGGTGACAAAATAGAATAAATTATCACTTTCTTCAATGACTGCACCTCCTCACTGTCGCAAATGAGTTTTTGTTCTGTCTCGTTAATGTGCGATATAATAAAGCAGTATTTTAGTTTGCTAAGGGAAGCTCAAGTTACAAAAAATCTATCATCAAATTTACGTTAAAATTGACGCGCAGGAATATGCTTAACACGACCTATTATTAAACTAAAACAAAGGTGATTTATATCTTATTAGAGTTTACTCTTTTTAATAAAAAAAAAGACAGAATCACCGTCTTCGACCAGAGGTTGCACAGACTGAAGACTTAACATCTAGCATGAGACAACGGACTGGACATTTACGCAACAACCAGTGGACCAATGGAGAACTTTTCGCTTTACGAAAAGTTTTCTCCTTACGGGGCTGGAATCGAACCTACACTCCACAGCACATGCGTCTAGACGATTGACGTCGCTAACCGCAAGGCCACGAAGCCCACAAATAACAGGAAACTACGTTGCGATTTTTAGGCTTTATCTAATCTATCCGGCATTTTGCTTTTCAAATCAGTGGAGTGCTTTTTAACCTTTCGGGACTGGACTAATAGAATTTTTACAAAGACTGAATAAGTTTCTTCCCAATAGCAACCAAACTTATAGAGAAAATTGTGTTCGAATAGATCTACATCATTTGGAATTCTTAAAAATGATGTAGTCCTAATTCAGATAAGTCCAATTACTGATAATCTTCTTCTTCTTATTGGCATTACATCCACCACTGGGACATTGCCGCCTTGCAGCTTAGTATTCATTAAGCACTTCCACATTTTTAACTGCGCGGTTTCTCAACCAAGTTACCATTTTTGCATTCGCATATCATGAGGCTAATATGATGATTGTTTTATGCCCATGGAAGTCGAGAAAATTTCCAACCCCAGAACTCCCTAAACTGGACCGGGAATCGAACCCAGCCACCTTCAGCATGATCTTGCTTTGTAGCAGCGAATCTCCATCCAGTTAAGTCTCTACGCGGGATTTTAAAGCGATGACAAAGAAGAAATGGTCAGATCTGATCGATTATAACTACTCAATCACCATAACATCTCGTTACGTCACCTAAGGCATTAGGTTTATTTGAATTTTCGTATCGTTACATTACGAATAAATAAACAGATCGAGAAATTTTGTTGCGCTAGTTCCAACGCTCGATATGTGTATTTAGGAACCAATTACTTCTATCTCTTCAGTTCCTCCGAGAATTACTCCGGCAATCGCACCAAAAGTTCTTCCGGGAATTTCTTCAGGAATTTCTCCTATTGTTCCTCCGGTATTTCTTCAGGATGTTCTCTTGGCAATTCCTCTGAAAGTTCCTCCGCAAGTACGTCTGGTAGTACCTTCAAGATTTCCTTTGGTATTTCTTCCGGGATTTCTCTGAAAGTTCTACCGGAAATTCATTCGGAAATTTCTTCCGTAAGTTCCTCGGGTAATTCCTACGGGCATTCCTCCGGAAGCTCCTTCGAGAATTCCTCCGGATGTTCCTTCGGGAATTCCTCCGGAAGCTCCATCAGTAATTCTTCTGGACATTCCTCCCGAAGTTCCTTCACCATTTCCTCCAGAAGTTCCTATGACAATTCTTCCGAAAGTAGTAACATGTATTATGTATCTGTCAATTAAGGATTCTTATTAAGGAATCCTATTGGATGACTCATCTTCTGCTTCTTATATATAATTGGTTTGGGATCGTACCTGCTTAACTTGAAAACGGCTGGGTGAATTCTCTTCATTCCTTCCGCAAATACGTTCGTTATTATTTCCGACATGTTCATAAAAACACGAGTAAAATTGAAAAATTCAAATTGAGATCTATACCTTTGAGAATTGTGCGTGGACAATTCACAACGCTCATTCTCGCCTGCTATTCAGAAGGATGTCTACCGGGTCAGCTAATATTTCATATGCATCCCAAGAAACATCCTGGCAACATTGTACCGCGCAACGGAAGTGAACGAAAGAAATCCACACGCCCGTTAGATTCCACTCAATTTTTGTTTAAGTTCTACTCAATTTTGTAAATTCGTGTTATATGTCAAAAAATGAGTAAATTAATTTTATGAATTGCGTAATATATAGTCATATTTTTTAGGAAAGCTGAAAAAATAAATTGAGTGAAAATTCCAAGTCAATAACATTGAAGTGAGGACATAACGAATTGTTAGTTTTAAAATAAGTCTTACTGAAATTAAGAATAAATTTGAAATAAGTTAATATCTGGCTGGATGTCAAAGGTAAGTGGTACAAGAAGAAGCTTAAAATATCCTCATAATGATTAAAATATATTTTAATCTCTCGATATTGCAGACCGGCGAAGCATAGAAGTCAGTCTATGGAAGACCAGTTGGTGCGAACTTCTTGTTGCTGAAAGTAAAATAAAATCAACTTATATAGTGTAAGATTTCTTATTCTAACTTTATCCATTTCAGTTCTTCCTTATTCTGGGAAATAAACGAATCCATAATAACGAATTCACGAAACTGGAAGGACGATATCAGCGCCAACATCCGCCAACCACTGCTCCCATAATCAATATTACCGATTATGGCAATCCCGGAAGACAGGTAACCATGTATGACAACGGGGTCAAAGTCTGGCAGAATTCCCGAAGTTTTCACGTTGGTCCATTCGGGTGACGGGGCTGGAGGACAAAGAATAGAGGCAGAACCGACGAATACGCCAAATTTTAAATCGATTATGTGCACTTGATGCAGTCATTAATGGAAACAATTTGTAATCTTTTTTGCCTTTCTCGTATACTAAGTATACGGTAAAGGCTATATGATCGCTCCAAAAACAAACTTTTTATAGAAGGCCCGGAGACCCATAGTGTTATATACCAATCGACTCAGTTCGACGAATCGAGGTGATGTCTGTGTGTGTGTGTGTGTGTGTGTGTGTGTGTGTGTATGTGTGTGTGTGTATGTGTGTGTGTGTGCAAAACTACTCAAAATGTCACTCATTTTTCAGGCACTTATCCTCAACCGATTTGCTCACAACAAGTTGCATTCGACGCAGAATCCTGTCCCATTGTTTCCTATTTGAAATTGGCCAGATTGGACTATGGGATCAGAAGTTATGGCCAAAATACAAATTCATACGAAAAAATCGCGTAAAAATGTCACTCATTTTTTGGGTACTTATCCTCAACTGATTTGCTCGCAAACAAGTTGCAATCGACGCAGAATCCTGTCCCATTGTTTCCTATTTGAAATTGGTCAGATCGGATTATGGGATCAGAAGTTATGGCCAAAATACAAATTCATACGAAAAATCGCGTAAAATATGTCACTCATTTTTCGAGCACTTATCCTCAACCGATTTGCTCGCAACAAGTTGCATTCGACACAGAATCCTGTCCCATTGTTTCCCTATTTGAAATTGGTCAGATCGGACTATGGGATCAGAAGTTATGGCCAAAATACAAAATCATACGAAAAAATCGCGTAAAAATGTCACTCATTTTTCGAGCACTTATCCTCAACTGATTTGCTCGCAACAAGTTGCATTCGACACAGAATCCTGTCCCATTGTTTCCTATTTGAAATTGGTCAGATCGGACTATGGATCAGAAGTTATGGCCAAAATACAAATTCATACGAAAAAATGGCGTAAAAATGTCACTCATTTTTCGGGAACTTATTCTCAACCGATTTGCTCGCAACAAGTTGCATTCGATGCAAAATCCTGTCTCAGTGTTTCCTAGCGGAAAGTGGTCAGATCGGACTATGGGATCAGAAGTTATGGCCAAAATACAAATTCATACGAAAAAATCGCGTAAAAAATATCACTCATTTTTCGGGCACTTATCCTCAACCGATTTGCTCGCAACAAGTTGCATTCGACGCAGAATCCTGTCCCATTGTTTCCTATTTGAAATTGGCCAGATCAGACTATGGGATCAGAAGTTATGGCCAAAATACAAATTCATACGAAAAAATCGCGTAAAAAATGTCACTCATTTTTCGGGCACTTATCCTCAACCGATTTGCTCGCAACAAGTTGCATTCGACGCAGAATCTTGTCCCATTGTTTCCTATTTGAAATTGGTCAGATCGGATTATGGGATCAGAAGTTATGGCCAAAATACAAATTCATACGAAAAAATCGCGTAAAAAATGTCACTCATTTTTCGAGCACTTATCCCCAACCGATTTGCTCGCAACAAGTTGCATTCGACACAGAATCCTGTCCCATTGTTTCCTATTTGAAATTGGTCAGATCGGACTATGGGATCAGAAGTTATGGCCAAAATACAAATTCATACGAAAAATCGCGTAAAAATGTCACTCATTTTTCGAGCACTTATCCTCAACCGATTTGCTCGCAACAAGTTGCATTCGACGCAGAATCTTGTCCCATTGTTACCTATTTGAAATTGGTCAGATCGGACTATGGCATCAGAAGTTATGGCCAAAATACAAATTCATACGAAAAATCGCGTAGAAAATGTCACTCATTTTTCGGGAACTTATTCTCACCCGATTGGCTCGCAACAAGTTGCATTCGATGCAGAATCCTGTCCCATTGTTTCCTATTTGAAATTGGCCAGATCGGACTATGGGATCGGATGTTATGGCCAAAATACAAATTCATACGAAAAAATCGCGTAAAAATGTCACTCATTTTTCGGGCACTTATCCTCAACCGATTTGCTCGCAACAAGTTGCATTCGACGCAGAATCCTGTCCCATTGTTTCCTATTCGAAATTGGCCAGATCGGACTATGGGATCGGAAGTTATGGCCAAAATACAAATTCATACGAAAAGTCGCGTAAAAATGTCACTCATTTTTCGGGCACTTATCCACAACCGATTTGCTCGCAACAAGTTGCATTCGACGCAGAATCCTGTCCCATTGTTTCCTATTGAAAATTGACCATATCGGACTATGGGATCGAAAATTATACCATTTTTTATGGAAAAATCGCTATTATTTTTCAGGCACTTTTCCTCAACCGATTTGCTCGCATTAAATTGCATTCGACGCAGAATTTCTCATTTAGGCTTATTCTGCGAGTGGAGTGACGTGAGATTGCCCGAATGACGTGAGAAGAGTCGTATAGCCCCATTTGAATAACATGGTCACCTCACGTGAACAGATCGGACTATGGACTTAGAAGTTATGGTCAAATAACTATTTATTGTGAAAAAGAGTTTAAAAAAGTCTAGCTCACTTTTTTAGCACTTAGACTTCATCTATTCCCCAAGCAACACAAGTTGAACAAATCTGGTTGCAGTAACCATATTGTGAATAAATCCGGTCATATATAAGTTACTGTGATTGATGTGCAATATGTGTGCTTCTCAGGTCGCTCGCAACAGATTGCATTCGACGCAGAATCTTGTCCCATTGTTTCCTATAGAAACTTAAACTTGGCTGGATCGTACAATTGGGTCAGAAGTTATGGCGAAAATACTAATTTTAAACTACAAAATTAAATGCCATTTTTTGCACTTATGCTCATTCGTTTTGTTTGCAACAAGTTGCGTTTTGCGAGAAATTTTGTTATGCCTGTAAACAAATATGAAAAATAAGACCAAACCACATATTGATCACTTGTCATAAGACGAGTTTGTACAATCCCAATGGTGGAATTAACAAATTCGTCTTTTGACAAGTGAAGACATTCCACTAAAAAGCGCAAAATAATTTCCTAACACATATTGGTGTTATTTTAGATTTTTCCAAACCTTTTGAACGAACGAGAAAGGCACCATCACCGCTAGGTGGATAAATCTGGGTTTTTGGTTTAAATAAATGATCAAGATTGCTCTTTTTTCACACATTATTTATTATTTTATTGGAAAATTGCAATGATTCATAAAAATATTTCTTCACTTAAATTTGAGTGAAAAGTAATCATAATTCTATTTCCTTCGATAAATAATTTGAGTAGATTTTAGTCATTTTTTGACATCTTTCGGTCTTTACTCAAAAATGAGTAAACATTGGTTCACTCAATTTTTGAGTTGTTCCACTTTTACTGAAAGTGAGTGGTTTTCCACTCAATTTTGAGTGGTTTCAAACGGGCGTGCAGCATCTGAACAGTGCCAACAAGCTGGCCGTCAGTACCGGAATACATCGCGTCGCATGAGGATGCTCGTCCTTGTCGTGCTCCCCGATATGTTGTGGTGGTTCGGCAATCTGTCGTTTGTTCTCAGGTGTTCGAGCGTGTGAAACGTTTGCCCCTTAACTTGTTTTACCCAGACGACGACGACGACGAGTTATCGTGAGGATACAAATTCACCCGCAAGTGGGTGGCAAACGGTGGCCGGGTGATACGGATGGGTGGTTACCGACGTACCATCGCTGTCGATCAAAATACATTGCACGGTGGAGCATTTCATTCAGTTTTCCTTCAGATTGTGTCGAGAGCAGTCGGTCGGTCGTTTGCGTGGAAGTGTGGACTAACTCTTCGATTTCGATTCAATCTCGTGTTCGTGCGGTGCTTCGTAAGTGTTTATAAATGCTGGAGATGGCTTTAAGATTTTATGTACCTAAAGGAGATATAACTTACATGAGATTTATCGTGACGGCGGGAAAATATTTAAAGTATTGATTGTCGTGGTGTCTCTAATGAAGACGATTTGAAGAGAATAAAGTGAATAGTTTAAAGCCCGACTTCAGAGTATTGGAATGACAGAGAAGAGGCCATTGAATTTGTGAATGATTTCGATTAAAATGATTGGTGGCTGCCAGATGGAATCCGTTCAATTACAGTGTCTATAAATTTTACAATGGATGGTTTGGGCGTTCGATTTAAGTGCTTATCATCTCGGTCGTAAAGTGAAAGTGAAATTTCTTCTTCGGTCCTGGTTTTTATGGTGGATACAGCCATCAAGGTGCTTCTAATGATCTATCCTTGTGCAGTGCAGTTAGTGTTAATGGATGTGTACGATTCAATTAACTTTTAGGCTCGGCACAAGATAAATAGAGTGCGTGTCTTTCAGTGAACCGATAATAAAATAAACCTTTCTTCGGACTCACTTCAAGTTGGTAAGTGCGCTTATTAGCAGTTATTGAGTGTTCCCATCTTTGTTTGGTTGGACTATAGTAGAACCAAAGTTGTTTAGTCACGCCATGGCACATCGTCTGAAAACACTTCAGACATTCCCGTTTTGAAGTTAAAGTTTCGCCAGCACTTCTTTCTTCGTTGTGTATTTTTCATTAGTGTTCTGTATTTTAATAAACTTTTGACGTAAAACATTTGCTTTATTTCGCGACCAGCGTATAACATCAAACGAAGAGCGTTAATATTATTTGTTTGCAAGTTGCAAGCTCAGCAATGTAAGAGGAGAGTAAATATAAATTACGAAAGTTACAATGTTCTCATTTGTATTCGCTAAAATTGCAGTGCAGGTTTTCCTAGAATAAAAACGACTGACATGTTCATACTGGATAAAACGGATGGTTAACAACGAATTTTATGTTCATTAGAAATAAAAAGATATCATGTTCACTATGCCCTAATTGCGATTATTGTAGCTTTCTATTATCATCATATGATCCAGCAATCTGGAATAGAATATTTCTCGTGAAACGCAATATTATCCTGCCGAACTCTTTTTCATGCATGATTTTAATCTATGTTCGAAAAGGTTCTAGGAATATGTTTTGCTTGTTTTTTAGAAGAGCTGGGATAATTTCGTTGGTCTATCTGTTTCGTTAATCACAGTGCAACTTACAACATGGATGAGAAAAACGGATGGTTTGTATTGAACAACATATATGAGAACAGCGTTCTATTAAATACCAAAGGAGGTTTGTGATTAACGAAAGAATAACAATTGTAGACAATCATGTTAACACTCTGATACTCATACCCACCTTTAGACGGGGTTCTTCTACTTCTGGTTCGTAAAATTTGATTGTACAGAAACCGAAATTTTTTTTATTATAGGTAGGTAATCATTTTAATTCATAATTCATGTTTAAGAGTTGTTCAAAATTATATTTCAAAATTCTAATTCTTCTTCTGAAAAATTGGTATTTCTCGAAACTTTGCAATTTAATTACACAAAAATTTAAAAAATAAGAGGAAAAGCTATGGAAATTTTTATTCAACCTTGAGAAATCTTGGAAACCACGTGCTTTTTTGCCGAATTCTACTAATAGCACGTGTTCAGAGAACCATAACCTGCAGTTGGGATGAATCAATGGCAGATCGTTTAATCACTTTTGCTGAGTAATCGACTTAATTTTCAGAACTGCGCAAACATTATTACGCTAGATTCAGGCTTTTGGAAATGGGAATAAAAACATGTGATAATTTTGAAATACACCACGGGATATATTGCCCTTTTCCGTCAAAAATTCAAGAGCACGAGATGAAAGAACCATAATGCGTATGGGGCTGAAATAATGGTAGATCGTTTGCTTAGTAAAGCTGAACAATCATAATTTAATATGGGGTTGATTTATTAATATTTTTCAATGAACAATAACTATACGCTATTTGTTTTCGTGCGTGACGTTTCGGTCTACTACTTTGTCTCGACCATCTTCAGACGCATTTCGATCACCGCAGCAATTTCCACCTCGTTGTACGTGGTACGTGATCGCCCAGCAGACAACGAGGTGGAAATTGCTGCGGTGATCGAAATGCGTCTGAAGATGGTCGAGACAAAGTAGTAGACCGAAACGTCACGCAGGAAAACAAATGGCGTATAGTTATTGTTCACCGAAAAATATCAATACAGGCCGGACTCGATTATCCGGAGTGTTGAAAAAAAAATTCACTCCGGATAATCGAGCCATTTTTTGTTGTTGATGAAAATTTGACTTTTGCTCAAATAATCCTTATTTTGGTTATATAACATCTAATAAAATATCCCGTTGGTCCGTTAATGGATTCTGAGTACCGTTAGAGGTCAGCACCAATCCGATAATCGTCGGCGATGGCTTGGCGATTTTTTATTACGTTCGTAACGTGAAGTTTTCTTGCAGGATATTTTTAGACATTAACGGGAGAACCCTTTTAATTTCCCCGGAAAAATCTAATGAGCTGTCCCAGGAGATTCTTCCAAGTTTTTCGAACTTTCAACAGGAATTGCTCTAAAGTTTTCACGGGAATTTCCTTTAAAATTTTCACGGGAAATTGCTTAGGAGTGTGCCTTTGCCATGCATGCTTCGAATTTAACAGAATTCCCTTGTGTTTTTTTTTAAGTTTCACAAAAACTGTTTCCAACGGAGTTTCAACTGGATTTTTTACGGAATTTCTTTGGATTTCTACGTGAAATTCCTTATGTTGTCTATTAGTAAACCTTCGGAAATTCTACTAGAAAATTTTCAAAAGACGAAGGGTCGTTTGGTTGAAAGTCATTTGATCGAATACCACATGACCGAATAATACGTTAAGACGAAAGCTATCTAGCCGAATTTCATTTGTCCGATACGATTCTTATGTGGAAAATGGTTTGGCGGTATGACCAAACTAGTCATTTGGCCGAAAAAGCCGTATGCCATAACAGGTCGTTTGGTCGAATAGGCCTTGTCATCGAAAATTTCATTTGACCGAAACGGTAGCTTAGCAGGAAGGGAATATTATTCGGCTGATCGGATTATACGGCGAAAAACGTCGACCTGTTCCGTCAAACGTCATTTTCGAACAAATGAGCTGTCGGAGCAAACGTCTTTTTCGGCCAAATTATCAGTTCGGCCGTATGATCTTCACCCGTACGTCGCAAACCATTTTCGGCCTTATCCGGCCAAGCAGCATTTTCGGTCAAACGATTTCTTTTCGGCACCTCGGGCAAACAACACTATATGTTCGTTTCGGCCAAATGGCCCTTTTCTACCAAACGACCATCCAGGCCTTTTTGGCTAAGACCTATTCGATTAGAAGACTTTTCAGTCAAATGACCTGTTCGGCCGAACGACATTATCGGCGATATGTCTATTTCGGCAAAATGATTTTATGCCAGTCGAGTTTCGTAATCATGACATATTCGGCCAAACAACAAACGGTCCTGTCCCGTTAAATCATTTGATTTCAACGTGAAATTCTGTGGATTTCAACAGGAAATCCTTGGAAATTTACGCAGGTAGTTCTTCGAGATTCCCGAAGGAAATTCTTTATAATTTACCCGGGAAATTTCTGGAATTTGCAATGTTAGTGGCGTCAGTCGCTTAAGCGTATTTGCAAGCCATGGAGTGTGAGTTTGATTCCCGCCCTAATAAGGAGAAAACATTTCGTGAAGCGGAAAACCCTCCACTTGTTCACCTGTCTTCCGGGAAATCTAGAGGATCCTTTAAAATGAAAACTTCTAAATTTTATCGTTAAGCACCAAGATTTTTCTGATGCATTTGTTTTTGTATTATGAGTACCTATGCACTTAATGTTGTGGCTTTCCGAAAATTCCGGAACATCAGTGAAAAAAAAACAAAAAATAATGAATTTCATTGCATAGCACCATTTGACATACTAACAAAGAAATTTATTTCATTGGATTTATTCACACTAAGGGCTCCGCAGTACATAAAATTTGTCTACATTCAGCTCGGTTAGTATTTGCACGTCGCCAACTTTGTAGTTGCCTCGGGCTGAAAATCCGAAAACGGAAGGAAGGACCTCAAATCGAACCACCATGCTCTCTGCGCGTCTCGCCTTATTGCGGATCCCTATCAGGAGCAATTTTCACCGGGTTATTAACCGACATTCTGAGCATGACATTGTGTATGGATCACCTTGGCCACCGAGTGATTCTTTAGAAAATGAAAATATTCATTTCATCATTAGGGAAGATGCATTAATTACGTAACGCAAAAAAAACCATCTAAAAATTGTGTATAGATTGTCACACTTCAAGGAATTAAACCTTCCATACAAAAAACGTTACGAGGGGGAGGATGGAGGTTTAAAATCGTCAAATTTAGCGTTACGTAATTTGTGAACGAACCCATCCCGGATAATCCGGAGGACCATTTGGTAGCTTGAGTCACAATGTCAATGCTGTACTCAAAATGTACATACGAACGCATAAAAATATCGGTGCATTGAATTGAAATTCATAAATTGGCCATTTTTATGAATGCTCTTGATTTCCGTTCCCTTAGGGATCTTTCACAAAATTCGTAACGCTGAATTTGATAATTTTGATTCTCCACTCTCCCTCTCCCTTTTTAATGGAAGGTTTATTTTTTTTTGTACGGATGGTAACGCTTGGTCTGACTTCCTCCCTCCCCCTAAATCGTTAAGTAATTTGTGAACAGTCCCTTAGGAACGCGAGAAAGGAACTATCATTACTGGTTGTCTTGCACATATTGGTTACGTTACGTATACAGACTGATAATACATATTTTTATTTTTGTAAGATGGGTAAAAATATTACTCCGGATATTCGAGCTATTTTCTCCGGTTAATCGAGCCTCCGGTTAATCGAGCCTCCGGATAATCGAGTCCGGCCTGTATATCAACCCCATATTGAGTAACGGTGATTCACCACGGGGTTCATTCTATAATCACCTTAACATGTATAAGGACAAGTATAGTACGGCCATCTAGGTGTGACAATATACATTACTTTTGCACAAGCACCCATATTTTTGAAGCTTCTAACTATTTGAAAAATCAAAAACAAAACCGGAAAAAAGTGCTTCACGTGTGAACCGGCCTGAAAAATTCACCCAATGTTCGTTCAAAGTCGGGCAAAATTTAAAAAATATGTAAAGGGGTCAAAAAATATGAGTTCTTTGGGGAAGGTAACCTTAAATAAAATAAAAAATCGATAACGGGAGAGGTCAAGATTCTTATTAATGCAGTGGCATTCATATTCATGCAATGGCAGGCATAATTACGGTGGAAATAATAATAGAACATTTAATTTTGATTGCAAAAGGTATTTCCTACATTTGTTTCTTATAAAATATTGCAATTATTAAGAATATTTGCACGCATTTACCCATTCTGGCTGGATTTGACCAAAACTAAGACGACATTGTAAAATTGAAGTTAACTTTCAAAAGTTGTAAGTTCATTTGTACATAGATTTAAAACATGTGAATGATGTTGTTGACTTATTACAACCTAATAGAAGCAGATTCCTATCTCGAGCAAAGCAATGTATGTTTAAAAACAGTATTCTGAGGCGTGTCCAAAATAGGTTCATTTTCATTGAGCCGAACATATTTTCGACATATCTCCTTTTTAAGTTTTAGATCTCTTAAACTTTTGTTTTATCAACCATTTGTTTCTCTAGTATCAAACCATTCATAAATTACTGTTCATACCGCAATTATAAATTACCGTTCATTGATGTAGAAAAATGAAAGACTTTAAAAAATGTCTTATTATTTCCATATGAAAATACTGCCTTTGATCGCATATCAGTCCCATCTTTGCTGGAATTTTTATCCATATAGGACAAATAAGCGATTGTGGGCATAATAGTTAAAAAAGCTCCATGACAAGAACCAATCTTTGCTAGACCTCTCCGTCCGTGCTGCTTGTGCTTGCCAATGCAACAGAGTTCCGCGTTCTACGATTATGTTTCGTTTTGAAAAAGAATGTGCAAGGAGCAAGTAAGAATTGGGCATCCCACTACTATCAATGGCACAAATGGAACAGATCTGGTAAACTACATAAAAATGTGGCATGGTAGGAGTGACCAGATGCATACATCACGGCCATGGGCCGCACATTTGTTTTGCTTTCATGATGCTGTACCGAGTGGTACTGAAATTGATATTAGTTTCAATACCCTTACTTACTTACTAATGGATCCTGTACACCTCCGGTGGTGCAAAGGGCCGACTTGAAAGATCTCCATCCTGAGCGTTGCCCGGCTATCGCTTTAACCTGTTGCCAGGTTACATTTCGGTCGACTTCTTTTATTTCTTTATTGAGGCTTCGCCGCCATGAGCCTCTGGGTCTGCCTCTGCTGCGATGTCCCGCTGGGTTCAAGTCTAATGCTTGTTTACAGATTTCGTTTCCGCCCTACGTAGAGTGTGGCCGACCCAGCCCCACTTCCGATCCCGAACTTCTGTTGCTATCGGCCTCTGGTGACAACGACGATGGAGCTCGTTGTTTGAGATCCAGTTGTGAGGCCACCAGGCCCGAATTATATACCGCAGGTATCTGTTAATGAACACCTGCAGCCGTTGAGTGTTCTCCATTGATACACACCATGTTTCGCTAGCGTATAACAGCACAGATTTCACGTTAGAGTTGAAAATTCGTATTTTGGTGCGCTCACTTATCTGCTTGTTTTTCCAGATATTTCTTAAACTCGCAAAGGCAGCCCTTGCTTTCTTGATCCGAGCGCCTATATCGATCTTGGTACCGCCGTCTGACGCCATTTGGCTACCAAGATATTGGAAGCTTTCAACATTCTCCACTGGTTGCCCGGCTACTGTGAAACTGGAAAGAGTCACCGTGTTTCTTCTTCACTGGCATTACATCCCCCACTGGGACATTGCCGCCTCGCAGCTTAGTGTTCAATTAGCACTTCCACAGTTATTAACTGCGAGGTTTCTAAGCCAAGGTACCATTTCTGCATTCGTATATCATGAGGCTAACACGATGATACTTTTATGCCCAAGGAAGTCGAGACAATGATCAAAGCGATGATGGATCGGGTGATGTGCGTAGTTCGAGTTTCAGGGCCATTCTCGAGTCCCTTCGAAACCCGCAGAGGGTTACGGCAAGGTGATGGTCTTTCGTGTCTGCTATTCAACATCGCTTTGGAAGGGGTAATACGAAGAGCAGGGATTAACACGAGTGGTACAATTTTCAATAAGTCCGTCCAGCTATTTGGCTGGAGAAGATGGAAGAAGCCTACGTCAGACTGAAGAGGGAATCCAAGCGGATCGGACTAGCCATCAACACGTAGAAGACGAGTACATGATAGGAAGAGGATCAAGAGAAGACAATGTGAACCACCCACCGCGAGTTTGCATCGGTGGTGACGAAATCGAGGTGGTAGAAGAATTTGTGTACTTGGGCTCACTGGTGACTGCCGAAAATGATACCAGCAGAGAAATTCGGAGACGCATAGTGGCTGGAAATCGTACATACTTTGGACTTCGCAAGACGCTCCGATCGCCGCCGTACCAAACTGACAATCTACAAAACGCTCATTAGACCGGTAGTCCTCTACGGATACGAGACCTGGACGATGCTCGTGGAGGACCAACGCGCACGTGGAGTTTTTGAAAGGAAAGTGCTGCGTACCATCTATGGTGGGGTGCAGATGGCGGACGGTACGTGGAGGAGGCGAATGAACCACAAGTTGCATCAGCTGTTGGGAGAACCATCCATCGTTCACACCGCGAAAATCGGACGACTGCGGTGGGCCGGGCACGTAGCCACAATGTCGGACAGTAACCCGGTGAAAATGGTTCTCGACAACGATCCGACGGGCACAAGAAGGCGAGGTGCGTAGCGGGCAAGGTGGATCGATCAGGTGGAAGATGACTTGCGGATCCTCCGTAGACTGCGTGGTTGGCGACGTGTAGCCATGGACCGAGCCGAATGGAGAAGACTCTTATATACCGCACGGCCTTAGTCTGAATAAATAATAATAATTCTGTTAACACTTTAAAAACCGATTAGCCTTTTACGTAAACTTGAGCATTCTTCTTCAAATGATCATAGTATGTACATATAAATTTCACAAAACATCAAATTACAAATGGAATTGCGGTTTTGATTTAAAAGGTTTTTGTTCACGCGGATTTTTACCCAATGATAATTCTACGCGTTTTTTAAGGAGCAATCAATTACTACGTGGAAAGATAGACTTCCTGTTCTTTACGAACAAGCGTGGATAATAATATACACTTACTCCCCTTTGTCCGCATAGACTTTTTGTTTTTCAGCAGAAACAAATTAGTTTTTGTCTAAAACATTTTTTTTGTCACTATTGAATACATTTACAAAGGGTTATCGGTAAAACGAAACTTCAATAAAAATGAAATCAAAACGTTGCATCTTCTTCTTCTTATTGGCATTACATCCCCACACTGGGACAGAGCCGCCTTCGCAGCTTAGTGTTCATTAAGCACTTCCACAGTTATTAACTGCGAGGTTTCTAAGCCAGGTTACCATTTTTGCATTCGTATATCATGTGGCTAGCACGATGATACTTTTATGCCCAGGGAAGTCGAGACAATTTCCAATCCGAAAATTGCCTAGACCGGCACCGGGAATCGAACCCAGCCACCCTCAGCATGGTCTTGATTTGTAGCCGCGCGTCTGACCGCACGGCTAAGGAGGGCCCCTAAAATCAAAACGTTGCATACCCGACATAAAGAGGATAACAAAAACTGAACACAATTTTAACACATTGTGATACTTATAACTTGTTTTGATAACATTTTGTTCTAAGGAGTAGACTACTGACCCCTTCAAATGAATTAACAAGATTTTATCATAATATGATTTAAAAATGCTTAACATCGAATTGCTCAAAAGTAGGCTATAAAAATTAATGTAGAAAAGTCGTCTAGTCATATAGATCACCATACGCTGATATAATTTGAAAAAGTTGCCAAATTTGCAATCTTCTTAGTTTGGGTTCTTTCTAATAAACGCTAAATTTGATGATTTTGGACCCCCACCCTCCCCCTCGTAACACTTTTTGTATGGAAGGCTTAATTTTTTTTTGTATGGATCGTAGCGCTCGGCTTGACCCACTCCTTCCCCTTCTGCTTTACTGATTGTTGTTCGCAATCTGGAGACATATACGATCTGCAAAAAAATACTGTAAAAACTGAACAGTAATCAATTTATTTTGTATCTGATTCTGTAATAATAGTTTAACAAAATATGTTATTTTTGTGATTAGAATGTAACAAAATTTGAACGCTCAAGTAGTGTAATTTTTGGGATCTCCAGTAGCCTTGCGACCAAAGGCGTAGAATTGCCAATCTGGAGATGGCGAGTGTGATTCTAGGTCCTTTCTAGGACGTTTTCGGGCAGGAAACATTCTCGACTCTCAAAAAAGAAGTGTATTTTTTTTTAAATATAAATTTAGATATTTCAACAACATCCTGTTCCAACTTTTTGACAAATTTTGTTATAGAAATATGATATAACATGATTACATATATTGATATAACTTGAACAAAATAAACTTTGCGTTTATTCTACACCCTGTGTAAAAGTTTTTGGGGGCTAGTTTTGTACTGGTCTACGAGAACATGAGAAACGGATAAAGATAATATAGTCAGCGTAGTACCAAATTAGAATTCTGAAGTCGGGACTTCCGAACCGAACTTTCTTCCGAAGTGTTATCTGTTAAACTAATTGATGCGCTGTTTAGCAAGGTAATGCAAGGTATGGGTAAACCCTTAAATCTCGATAAACTACGATAAATTCCTTAACGATTTAATGATTTAAATCTAAACCCATACTACACTGTAACATTGCCCATTCCTTGTCGGTGAAAAGGTGGGTCATCTAAAAGAAAATTATAGTCGTTCCATACTATTCCGATCATCACTCATAAGTATTAAAAAGAATAATAAGAACGAGAGCACAGTGCAGTAGATCTTACTCCGTAACACATCACGCAAAGAGTCTATTTTAAACTATAACATACGTAGTGCAAAACCAGATGATATCTGGGATTGCATCTCGACAAAAATTGTTTAAAAGCTTAAGATTCGATATGGCTAAGAATCTGAAGCGAATTGCTCAATCAGTCTAGAAAATTTAATCATCTACCAATGGCAACATGTCTCCAGTTAGCCTTGTGAGCAAAGACGTAGGATTGCCAATCCAATTAACTGTGCGATAATGAGTTCACTAGCGATCTACAGTTATAACAGTGGCTTCTGTGCGATTAAGATCATAACTTCCGAAGATCAAACACCAGGAGATAGCTTTGAATTTATGAATTTTGTGTGCCATCCAAACTAAGTTTATCCAGTTTTATCTTTTGCAGAAACGATGACATTATTGAACTCATCCTTTTGTCAAAGAATGTCAATGATGGCATGTCGCAATCTGCAGAGTGACAAGCAATTTCGGCTCCAGTGGTGGCCTCGACATCCCGCAGCCTAAACGTTCTTTTACCAGCAGTAATCTACCTAGTTTTAGGAAAAAGTGGATTCGGCGAACTTTATCTCGCTTAAAAGTTGATTGATTGATGGCGGTCGTACAAACATCAATTATGTTTTATATATTTAGAACATATTACCACAATTTGTCTAAAGAAATCCACATCGCTCAGCAATTATTCAGTCTAGGATTCATCTATGCTTTCCTCTGGGCTTGTTGGTTCGTTTTGTTTGCTTCTCTACTTTATTTGATGTTTCTATCTTTTAAATTCTATTTCTTGTTGGCCTTGGCACATCTCCTTAACAATTAACTTTGAATAGAATCGTGGAACTGAAGAACGTTATTAGTTTACCTTCTCGAAAAATAATTGATTAGATCGTTAAAATAACTGTCTATCGTTCACGATCAAAAATTCATTCATTTTTAAAAAACTTTACTCATTATTAGATACTTATGTTGATAAAAATTTTATCATTTAATGTTCTGCAGAAAGTTTTATGTGTTTATACTTGCTTATTCCTTTTATATGGATTGATTGATATTCCAGAAAAGGCAATACACCATCTGTGATATACGACCAGAAAAAAAATCCGTGAATCAGTAGAAATGTATGTACCTTCAACTGAAGATTGCCTTGCCTTGAGATACACTGATGCTCATTCAGGTAATTCGTAGCTTAGTTGAAAAAAACCTGCCAAGCGTACTGAGAGTCGTAGGTTTGAATTCCACCAAAGAAAAGAGGTTATCTCCACTCCACAACTTTTTACGAAATAAATCTTTCACATACTGCGCATATCCACGAGTTTTCAAACATTGTAAAAATCAGCAAAATGTCAAATCACAGACAAACAAACATGGTGTTACATGGAACATTTATTCATTAAATTCATAGTCATGAAACCACGACATCTGTTATTTTTACCAAATTCGGTAGATTACGAACCAGATGGCGATAATGAGCAAACGTCAATCTCAAACAAACCCGATTTGCCCGCCACGAGTGATTGATTAACCAACTAACGATTTCTCAAATTTCAAGTAAATTAGTACACGATTATGTTTTTGCGGGTGTTATGTCTGTTTGTCTGTAGTTAAATGATATCTGTGTCTGAGTAAATTCCCCACACGTAATAAATGAACATGCCAGCTAAGCTCAGGATTTTTTTTTCTGTAGTCAATAGCCCTACTGCTGCATGTTGATAACAAGTTGCATCGTGAACGGTCGACTATTCATGCTTGAATTGTTTCCGCCTCAGTGCATTTATAGCGAAAGTTTTAAAAACTGCCAAATAAAAGTAATGGGGATGAAGCTATGGAAATCATTTATTATTCTTTTTTTTTACCAATAGGTATAGTACTTTTTTATACGTTCGCAAACGTCCCCTGGCTTGCGGAAAATAATCACTCCCGCTCTTTGCCTTTCTCGTACACTAAGTATACGTAAAAGCTGAAGAATCACCCCAAAAACGAACTTTTTATATGAGACCCGAAGATTCATAGTGTTTATCATTCGACTTAAAATTGGCCAAATTGGACTTAGGGTTGAAAAGGTATGACAAAAATATACTTTTTCATAATTTTCGATAGGTGAATTAGTCAGGGTTTTTGTTAACGAGGGAAACTATTGTGAATCGTATATTGAGATACATGAAGAAAAGCAGCCATAGAGTTGCTGAATTTTATACAGGCTGGCGCTTGATATATGCAGCTACAGTTTCAACGGATAGACATTATTGGAAAAGGCAGTGTTTTATAAAATCCCCTGGGTTTGGATTGTAATTCTCCACAAATATTGATATATTCTAGAAGATGCAATCTGTGCTGGTAGGAGTTTACGAACGGGGGGTTGGAATCCATTCGAACACACACGAATAAAGTGGTATGGATTTCGGGAATCGGATCGTAAGTTTGTATACTCCTGCCAAGAAGTACAGTTCAATCTGATATACGTTATATAAAGAGTTGACCTTAGTCTTTAAACTTATATTAATGAATAATAGCATATTGATGAGTTGCTTCGTGTCATTGACCTTCCAATCTCCTTTGAATTCAATGGAGCTCGATCTATATACATTCCACTGAAAGCTTAAAATAATGTTTCTTATCAACAATTTTTAATCCATTTGAATGTATTCAACATCGACTCCTTAAGGTACAATAAAGTAGTGGAATTAAATGGAATAGTGACAAGTAATGACAAGTAAATACATTCAACTAAGAGTTTTCGTATCAAAATTGACTCCATAGCATAAAGTGTCCTATGCGATACAGTTTTGAAGATAATATTTAGCTGATCCAAGTGTAGCACCCTCTATTAGAGAGCAACTTTAGAAGAGGCTTCTCATAATCTTATCGTAGTCAACTTTTAGTCTGAAATAAGTTATAAAATGGTGTGCTGAATTGTTATAACGACGAACGATAATAATGGCGTTCTTGCAATGATGCGCGTAGGTATAAACAGTGGCTGACAAATACAAAAACAACGTGTATTGTACACGTTCGATTTGTCATGAAGCACGCAATTCTTTAAAAGAGTGTAGGTTAATATGAGCATGGAGAGATTTGATCATTTTTTCTTTCAATGTATGTGATCATACAAGCAGTGTAGAGCGCGGACGTTGAATGTGGTTGTTTAATGTAAATAAGAGACGCATTATACACGAGCCTGAAGATTTTTTATTACATTTCTCGCATACGTCGTATGCAGAAACTGTATCAAAACGACCCTTGCATCGGATGTTAGAAATTTTTGGTTTGGGTGTACCTGCTGGAGCAGTTACAACACAACGTGGACTACATTGAGGAATGTTTTTTTTCAATAAATCGATATTATCGTCGAAAGGCCCAGCTATGCTGTAAGAAAATGTATCACTCATTGTATAAATCACAAACTGAAATTGGAAAAAAAAAACAAGCTACTTCATCAAATCTGGCTTATATAAAATATAACTTTCACTAACATTCATTCATTTCATTATTTTCCTCACTATTTAACTCGGAAAACAATCTCAACTATAATAAATGATAATGGAGCTTCGAAACTAACAAAACCCCGGGCCAACACCAAATGCAGCATGATCCGATTAATATCATCAGGAATCATAAAAATTAGGAACGGTAAACACTTATTAAAACTAATAGGTGGTAAGTAAGTAAGATGCGGTTACAAAGCAAGACAATGCTGAGGGTGGCTGGGTTCGATTCCCGGTGCCGGTCTAGGCAATTTTCGGATTGGAAATTGTCTCAACTTCCCTGGGCATAAAAGTATCATTGTGTTAGCCTCATGATATACGAATGGAAAAATAGTAATTTGGCTTAGAAACCTCGCAGTTAATAACTGTGGAAGTGCTTAATGAACACTAAGCTGCGAGGCGGCTCTGTCCCAGTGTGGGGATGTAATGCCAATAAGAAGAAGAAGAAGGTGGTAAGTAAATGAAAATCCCGGAATAATCCACCTAGCGATGATGGTGCCTTTCTCGTGTATTATAAAACAAGAAAACACATAAAAGTAACTAGAAAAGCACATAAGAGAGGTCAAAATTACACTTTAGGGAGATAAATTCAATTATTTCCATCAATTCACATTTATTTGCGTCCAGTTTGCAGCAGTTACTGAAAAAAAAATTTTTTTTTTTCGATTTCAAGGTTTGTTTTCTAAAAATGGGGAACATTTTTTTACTAGCCCCGAAATACAATAGCCGATTGGACCAATTTTTAATAGCGAAAAATCAGGCAGGATTCCGCGTCGAATGAGACCTGTTGCAAGCAAGTATAAGGATAAGGGTAAGTACAAAAAAGTGTGTCTCACATTTTTTTGTACACACACACATACAGACATCACCTCAATTCGTCGAGCTGAGTCGATTGGTATATAACACTATGGGTCTCCGAGCCTTGTATCAAAAATTTGGTTTTGGAGTCACCCTATAGCCTTTACGTATACTTAGTATACGCGAAAGGCAAAACCCCAGAATAATACAAATAGAGGTGATGGTGCCTTTCACATGTATTATAAAACAAGTTACTTCAAGTTAGTTATAAAACGAGTTATTTCCATCAATTTACATTAATTTGCGTTTATTTGAATGCATTGCAGCAGTTTAAAAAAAAATCGTATTTTAAAAAAATCCATCCATTCATCTCTTAGATTAGGTGTTCCGTGTTTTCCTAACACTATCATCCTTATTTACTATTTTACATTTTTAGTTATTATTAATACATTTCAATTGCCTCTGGCAGTTAGGATTTTTTCTCTGGTTTAATTGAACCATGAATGACAATATTTTCAACTTAAACTAAACTTAACTTAATTTATACTAAGGGTACAATGAGCTAATCGTTGCAATCCCTAGCAACACAATTCACCTTGATTTGGTTACAGTAACTTATATATAACCTTATTTGGTCTTACATGAGTATCAGAAACTGATTTACAACATGTGTGCTGCTCGGGATAGAATTATGCAGCGATTTTTGTCTAAAATTGGAAATTATTTTGTTGGACATTTGTTGCAATGTCTCAATATTAGAAATTCTATGAAGTTCATTTTCTAAATTTTATTTTGAATCCTCTGAAGTGTCTTTTTTCTGGTATTGCAGCAACTAGTCCATATTGGTACAGCATATAACATGGTTGATCAGAACATTTGTTTGTAAATTAAATATTTGTTCTTAAGACAAAGTTTTGATTTTCTATTTATAAGTGGATATAGATATCTAAAATGTTTGTTACATTTAGCTTGAATGCCTTCAATGTGATTTTGGTCCGGTTAATTTTTGGTCCAGCAAAAGTCCTAAATATTTGGCTTCACTTGACCAATTAATTGGAACCCCATTCATAGTGATAATAATATGTCTGCTAGAAGGTTTCAAATGAGAAGCTCTCGCCTTATGTGGAAAAATTATAAGCTGAGTTTTGAAGGCATTCGGGGAAATTATCCACTTTTGCAAGTTAGTAGAGAAAATATCCAAACTTTTGGAATTTACTACAAATGACACGTAATGGAATTTCTGAAGAAATTTTCGGAGAAATTTCGTAAGACATTTCAGAAGAATACATGAAGTAATTTTCTAAGCCACTTGTCATAAGACAAGTTTGTACCATCCAAATGGGATGGTACAAACTCGTCTTATGACAAGTGAAGGCATTCCACTAAAAAGTTCCAAATAATTTCCTTATAAAATTTTCTAAGGTTTTTTATTGAAACTTTTCAGAGGAATATCTGAAGGAATTTACTGGGAAATATACCAAGTGGTTTTGGCGCATTGTGCATGTATTCAAGCCTTCACAAAAGCTTATGTACCACAACAAACATAATTTGCGAGTAAAATCAAAGAGTAAAATTTTTTGCACAGAGTGTAGGATAACACTGCCTACTGATTTAAGTTCCCGACTGAATGAGGCATTAGCTTAGACGAATTCCAAAGACCAGTTAAACATTTTTATTGCATTATTCTACTTAGGGAGCGTCCACAAATTACGTAACACTTAGAGGGAGAGGAGGGTTGAGCAAAGTGTGATTGATTCGCACTCTATACAAATCCGCCCAGCCAGTTGTTGGGGCATAGAGTGCGATCCTCTCGTTTAATAAACAATGTGCACTCGCTTGACTGTGGATATACAACAGTAAAGCACATGTCAAGATTGAACAAATCAAGCATCCGAAAGATATTTAATTTGCAAAAAAGAGCTAACCGCGGTGGAGTTTGGCACTCGGATTCTGATGGCTTTTCCGCCAACGTGACCTTTAAGTGGTCTTGTTGTGCAGAGCTTGTCACGCCTATCTAGAAAGTAGAAGGTTGAGGGTTCGAATCCCTCCAAGACACGTTGATTCTTTTTTGCAAATTTCATATCAATTTGTTCATTTCGATAAATGTGCTATGAAATTATAACAATACACCCATGAGGAACTCTCATTAAAAAGGGAGGAGATTCCCCAGTGCCGGACAAATAAGCCATTAACCTTCCTAGTGCATTAAAAAAAAGTTACACATTGTGCATTAGCGGGTCAAAAATGACCCCAAATTGAATTCGCTCCCAAAAGTTCATTTTCAAACCGATTCTCAATCTTTTGGAACCAAATTGAAGGTATGGATTCCACGGATGTCATTACGGACAGATTTTTGCACTTTGGCCATTCTGGTTCCCAGGAATCGATGTTGAAGGAACATAGATTCTTAGGCCAATTTTTGGCGTGATTTCTTGCCTTTCGAAGGGTGATTTTGGAAATGCTCATTAATTTGCGTAGCAATAATCCTAATAGAATGTAGCCATTGTCCATTTCCATGGATCAACACAATTCCTGATTATTTCACGGTCCGGTGTCCCTCCGGAAGACCCGGAACATCCGTAGAAGTGGTCAATTCATTGAACTCATCCTAGAAGAGTGCAGTTTTCACAAAGCTTTTGATTATCGTAATTTGAGTAACAAATGATTGTGGTGACCCATTTTGGAGGAACTGGGTGGCCACCGGAGGTCCTCCGGAAGATCCGGAACATCCGTAAAAATGGTCATTTCATAAAACTTATCATAGAAGAGCGCGTTTTTTTTCCAAAGCATTTCCTTATAGTACTTTGAGTAACAAATGATTGTGGTGACCTATTTTGGTGGACCTGGGTGGCCACCGGAGGTCCTCAGGAAGATCCGGAACGTCCGTAAAAATGGTCAATTCATGAAACTTATCATAAAGGAGCGCGGTTTTTTTCTAAAGCTTTTCATTATCGATCTTTGAATAACAAATGATTGTGGTGACCTAATTTGATGGATCTAAGTGGCCACCGGAGGTCTTCCAGTAGATCCGGAACGTCCGTAAAAGTCAATTATCAAACACATCATAGAAGAACACGGTTTTTTCCAAAGCTTTTCTTTATAGTACTTTGAGTAACAAATGATTATGGTGACCAAGGATGTTATCGATCATTTAGTAATTTGCGTTCGATCATTTAGTAGTTTGTTAATAACTCATTCCAGAAGCTGTATTTCAAAATGTGTTGTATGGAGGAGTTTTAGTGCGAAGGGTTTTCTGCAACTTTGTCTTATGGTTTGCATAAAAACCTTCGCACTAGAATTCCACCATACAACACATTTTAAAATTCAGCTTCTGGAATGAGTTATTGACAAACTACTAAACGCAAATTACTAAATGATCGATAGCATCCTTGATGGTGACCCATTTTGGAAGAACTGCGTGGCCACCGGAGGTCCTCCGGAACATCCGAAACATCCGTAAAAGTGGCCAATTTATGAAACTCATCATAGAAGAGCGCGGTTTTTTCCAAAGCTTTTCATTATCGAACTTTGTTTAACAAATGATTGTGGTGACCCATTCTGAAGGACCTGTGTGGCCACCGAGGGTCCTTCAGAAGATCCGGAACGTCCGTAAAAGTGGTCAATTTATGAAACTTATCATAGAAGGGCGCGTATTTTGACCTATTTTGGTGGAACTGGGTGGCCACCGGAGGTGCTCCAGAAGATCCGGAATGTCCGTAGAAGTGGTTAATTCATGAAACTCATGCTAGAAAATTGCGTTTTTTATTGTCGAACGCTGGCCATTTTGATAGACCTGAACGGCCACCGAGTTCCTTCAGAAGATCCGGAGCGTCCGTAAAATTGTCAATTACGAAACTTATCATATAAGAGCGCTTTACAAAGCTTTTCGTTATCGAAAGTTGAATAACAAATTATTGTGGTGACTCATTTTGATGGATCTGAGTGGCCACCGTAGCTCCCCCAGAAGATCAGGAACGTCTGTAAAAGTGGTCAATTCATGAAATTTATCATAGAAGAGTGCGTTTTTTCGAATCTTTTCATTTTAAAACGCTCAGTAACAAATGATTATGATTAATTGCATATTATTCGGCAACTCGGTCGTACGAAAACCATTTTTTTGTTAAATATCTTGGCTGTGCATATGCACATCACATGTTTCGAAATGGACAAATTGATATGAAATTTGCGTAAAAGAATCCACGTGTCTTGGAGGGACTCGAACCCTCAACCTCCTACTCTCTAGATAGGCGTGATAACCCCTACACAACAAGACCACTTAAAGGTCACGTTTGCGTAAAAGCCATCAGAATCTGAGTACCAACCTCCACCGCGGTTAGCTCTTTTTTTGCAAATTGAATATCTTTCGGATGCTTGATTTGTCCAATATCCACATGTGCTTTACTGTTGTATATCCACAGTCAAGCGAGTGCAAGTTGTTAATTAAACGAGAGGATCGCACTATAGTCCCCAACAACGGGCTGGGCGGATTGTATAGAGTGCGAATCAATCACACAAATGGTTATGGTGACCCCGTGTGATAGACCTGAGCGGCCACCGGAGGTCCTCCAGTAGATCCGTAAAAGAGGTCAATTCATGAAACTCATCATAAAAGAGCACAGTTCCTTCCTAGCTCTTCATTGTTGTCCTCATATTCCATAAAGTGGTCAATTTTTGAACAGTCAGCGGGGTCTTCCAGAAGATTCGGAGCATCCGCAAAAGTTATCAATTTAAGAAAAATCATCCCAGAAAAGTGACACTAATTTTTTTTTTGAAAGGACGATCACATTAACCCAGAAAATATTTTCAAGTATGGTTAAATTTGCTTCCATGAATCGATATTCAGTCATAAATCATCGACTCATGAAAGTTTGACTTAAAATAAAAATTTACTTTGGTTGAATCTTTTGACTACTTTTGGTCAAAAATTTCTTGCAAGATGATGGATCATAAAAAACCTATCTTATAATTTTAAATCTTTATTAACAGGGAGTCTATAATGGCAGCAAAATGGTTCAACTATGATAAAAAGAGCACCTGAAATTTTCATAAATTTTTAGGGTGACAATATCAGGTCGAAAATGTGATAAAATCGTGTCGAAAACGAGAGAAAATCGAGGGTAGACAAAATCGCGAAGTGACAAAACCGGGTCGATACTGTATTATTAAGCTAACATGATGAAACTTTTATGCCCAGGGAAGTCGAGAAAATTTCCAACTTAAAATTTCCTAGACCGGACCAGGAATCGAACCCCGCCACCCCCGCCACCCTGATCTTGCTTTGTAGTCGCGAATCTTACCGCACGGGAAAGGGGGCCTACGCAGAAAGCACCACAACAACCTTCATGAGATGATCAATAAGTAAAATAACAAACACTTTCAAAAGATCGTGTTCTAGTAGGATAAGTATCAAGTGTTGACCAATCCGTAGGAACTTTAGGAGGGCATCCAGTGATCACTTAAGTCATGTATATGGATCACGATAGGGCCTTCAATGACCATTCAAGTCCATAACTGAGGGTCACGACAAAAATGTCTTGCTCAGATTGCGATAATAGATTTTTTGTAAAACCATGCTCCTATGATTCGAGATTCGTTAGTTTGCAGCTTTTAGGAATATTATGGGCATTATTCATAAAGGAGTGACCGCTCAGGTCCATAAGAATGGGTAACGATAATTTTCTATAGCTCAGAGAATGTTAATGAAAAGCTTTGGAAAAGCCTTCTATGGTGAGTTGCATGGAATGAACATTTCTACGGATGTTCCGGATCTTAGAAAGGACCTCTGGTGGCCACTCAAGTACATCTAAATGTGTCACCACGTTCTTTTGTTACTCAGAGTAGCTTTGAAAAAATTGCACGATTCCATGATGAGTTACCCAGGGCCTTCAAAAAGGGTCATCATAATCATGTAGTACTCAGCGTTCAGTGATTCAGCTATTCTATGGTGAGTTTTATGAATTGACCACTTTTACGGATGTTCCGAATCTTCTGGAGGAACCCCGGTGGCCATTTTGGTCTATCAAAATGGTCACCACAATCATTTGTTACTCGAAGTTCGATAATAAAAAGCTTTGGAAAAAAACCGCGCTCTTTTATGATAAGTTTCATGAATTGACCATTTTTACGGACGTTCTGGATCTACTGGGGACCTGCAGTGGCCACTCAGATTCATCAAGATGGGTCACCACAATTATTTGTTACTCATAGTTCGATAATGAAAAGCTTTGTAAAAACCGCGCTCTTCTATGATGAGTTTCACGAATTGGCCATTTTTACGGACGTTCCGGATCTTCCGGAGGACCTCCGTTGGCCACTCAGATCCATCAAAATGGGTCATCACAATCATTTATTACTCCAAGTACGATAATAAAAAGCTTTGTGAAAAAAAGCGCACTTCTAGGATAAGTTCCATGAATTGACCATTTTTACGGATGTTCCGGATCTTCTGGAGGAACTCCGGTGGCCACTCAGGTCCATCACAATGGGTCACCATAATCATTTGTTACTCTTAGTTCGATAATAAAAAGCTTTGGAAAAAAACCGCGCTCTTCTATGATAAGTTTCATAAATTGACCATTTTTACGGATGTTCCGGATCTTCCGGAGGACCTCCGGTGGCCACCCAGGTCCACCAAAATGGGTGACTATAATCATTTGTTACTCAGCGTTCGATAATGAAAAGCTTTGGAAAAAACCGCGCTCTTCTAGGATGAGTTCAATGAATTGACCACTTCTACGGATGTTCCGGGTCTCCCGGAGGGACACCGGACCGTGAAATAATCAGGAATTGTATTGATCCATGGAAATGGACAATGGCTACATTCTATTGGGATTATTGCTACGCAAATTTATGAACATTTCCAAAATCACCTTTCGAAAGGCAAGAAATCACGCCAAAAATTTGCCTAAGAATCTCTGTTCCTTAAAAATCGATTCCTGGGAGCCAGAATGGCTAAATTAAAAAAATCTGTCCGTAACGACATTCGCGGAATCCATACCTTTAATTTGGTTCTAAAGATTGAGAATCGATTGATTGATTGAGTTCGAAAATGAACTTTTGGGAACGAATTCAAGTAGGGGTCATTTTTGACCCGCTAATGCACAATGTGTCACTTTTTTTGTTGTGGCGTTCCCAGAGGTCGCTGAAATCTGGTTATCACCCCAAAATTTTCATTTCCAAAAGTTAGGAAAAGTCAGAAAATTTCAACGTCCTATCTCATTTGATTACAAAGCTACAACGTTTTTAAATCATCTCTGGGCCAAAATAGACCCCAATGCACTAGGAAGGTTAAACGAAAAACTTTTTAATTATCCGGATTATGTTTATTTGTAAACCATATACATAAAATATGATTATTGATGATTCATGTAAATTATATTTGTTCATTTGGACACGTTTTTCGTCGACGGATTTTTACGATGACTTTTGGAGAAAAATTTCACAGTTCAGATAAGGGTCCACAAGTACCGGACCCTGTTGCATCATGTTCAAAAATGGGCAAGTTCCGGTTACATGACTGACGACGTAATTTAGAATATGTATTCATATATTTTTACCTTGGGCTGCAAGCCTCGTTAATAAAGAAATAAAAAAAAATGTATTCATATTTTCAATATTTGCTTTAAGATGTAGTTATTAAAATATGTTCGTAGAGCTTATTTGACTCTTCAAATAAATTTCTTACAAACTACTTTAAATTCCCACCCTTTTCATCCCTGTGATTTTGTACCACAGTTATATTATATTTCACTTTAAAAATTGTCTCGCCTTCCCTGGACATAAAAGTATCATCGTGTTAGCTTCATGATATACGAATGCAAAAATGGTAACTTGGCTTAGAAACCTCGTGGTTAACAATTGTGGAAGTGCGGAATGAATACTAAGCAACGAGATGGCAATGCCCCAGTGGGGGATGTAATGCCAAAAAGAAGAAGAAGGAAGAAGAAGTTTAACAAAAAGATGTAAAGAATGGCTATTTGATCACATGAAAAATCTCATTGTCCGAGGATAGCTATAGCTATAGCTATATAGGTATACCGGATACAAAAATTGATTTTGCACCACAGTTATATTATAAATATATCTAACAAATCATAATCGTTATTTAAAATATGGCTAATATTGACCACCTCGACATAATTAGAATTCAGTCGATTGATTTGAATATTGTTGATTCAAAACTTTTAAAGTAAGGCGAGACTTTATTTTTTTTGGCATTTTTGTTCATTTTAAAATTTTGTACACATTTTACAAAATGAGTAAATATCTAATATTCCGTGCACTCCTCCTATTTATTTTATGCATGCCATACCAGTTAACGTAGCACAGAAACTAGTAAACTTGTGGCTAAAAGGCTCATACACCCAAAACTAGGGATATTGAGTATTTAGATACCTACCACGTGCATAATTTAAATCACTGGATGCAATACTCATAGGGGAGTCCAAAAAGCAATATGGTTATCTTATTAATTATTCAGAAAGTCTTGAGCACTTGTTCAAACAGTTCTAAAAGTTATAAGCTCAGAGGTATGTTGGTACATCGAGTCACTTCTAAACTTTTTCTTGAAGGCTAAATCACAGTGAGCTTCTGAACATATGTGTTATATATGTGTGTAAGCAGAACGGAAAGATATCAAAACAGCAGCCAATTCACCATGGCATTTGCCAGATTCTCTTAAAATAAAGTTGATGGCGGGAAAATTGTTGAAAGTGTAGACCAACTAGAACAACGCTTGCATAACTGGAATATCGTAGCAGTTCATCATCTTGAAAGTTTCCATACCATAAAAAAGAACTCTCGTGACAGACAAGAATATCCCCCGCGTGGATTTTTTTGTGCCACTATCACTTGAGGTTAATTGAAAAACTTTACGTTGATATGATATTTGTAGTGCGGCGTCAAACATTGAACATTTATGATGATTCTTCTACCCCAAAAGACATTTTTTGAATCGTTGTGAAATTAACATTTTCTAGGACAAAAAAGCTTATCTCGCGGTTCGATCATAAAACCTAAAACCATGTTTCTCATCCTATCTGATGGGTCTAATACGCATATTCCAGACTCCCAGGTGTCTGGAAAAATCATTTGAACCAGTTATTAGTAGTTATCGAAAGTTTGATTGAGTTCGTTGTCTTCCTGGCGACACGCGACAATGAAACGAATAATTCGAAGAACAAAAGTGATACAAATAAACGGCACATAGCAGATAGAACGAAATGTAACAAATTTTATCAATGCGATTTTTAGTTGTCGACCGTAGTTTAGCATCAATACGTTTCACCAAAGGAAACTAGACCGTGATATGCTGGTCTATTTGATTAAATTTTCAAGCGCAAGATTTTTTTCTACGTCTAAGAGGCACACACACCATGAAGCTAACAGATGGGACCATTTGTTGGATGTCAATTCACCAAAATGTTTTAGTTGCTTTGAGTTATCCTCAACTAACTGAATTACTTTTCAATGTTTCAACTTTTTGATAAGGGTGAAACATTATAATAAAGTTATCCATAGCATTTTATTCCATGCCTTTCTTTCACTTTGCGTTACATCGAGAAGAGGAATTTTTATTTTTCATTGTAAAACTATGTCGGGAATGCTCTCACGATGAACAAAAAACGGTAAACAAATGGAAATGGCTTGCTGGACAACAATACTGCAACTGCCGTAATATGAAAAAGTGATGTATGCGCCAAACTACAACATGCATGTTTTCTATTTTTCTGTTAAAGAGTTCGATGAGTACTACTCGTTAACACTATTTTTGGGAAAATGGCGTATACGTCACTTTTTCAGATTACGGCATAATAGGTGCATCGCACAATACGTACGAGTTCCGTCTACATAGCAGTGTCTGCATACAAATGGCTTGGAGTCCAGAATGATGTGTGCAACTGAGCGAAACAATTATTGTGTCGTATGCTTTTGAATAAATGGTTTCCTTCCATAAACAGCACGAAGTCGAGCCTAATTGAATTGTGTTGCACTGATTGCTCGTACTAAAGATAGTTCCACCGAGAGCTTGATTTAACTTTGCTGCTTACTAACAACTAAGTGATGTGGTTTGTTTGTAATTATCATTATCCTTCTTCTTTGTTGCTGTAGAAAGTTACACTGATCCTAAAGTTCTCAACAGCGAACATAACTTGCCTATGAATAATACAGTGAACGTTTTTCATGCGTTATTCTGATACAAAATATGATCAATAACTCTTGAAGAATCTTGTGGTAAAGCTCCCTTCTCAATTCGATTTTCCTAGTTCTATATTTGTTCAAAGCAAAAGAATCTTTTGAAATAATTACTTTATATAAAAGATTCTAAAACTTGAATGAAAAAAAGTCAAATGATAACACTGATTGAGTGAACAAAATATCGCTCCTTAAGGAATTAAAGAATTAAGGAATTAAGGAGGAGTTAAGGAATCAAGGAATTAAGGAATTAAGGAATTATGGAATTAAGGAATTAAGGAATTAAGGAATTAAGGAATTATGGAATTAAGGAATTAAGGAATTAATGAAATAAAGAAATTAAGGAATTAAGGAATTAGGGAAATAAGGAATTAAAGAATTAAGGAGTTAAGGAAATAAGACATTAGGGATTAAGGAATTAAGGAATCAAGGAATTGAGGAATTAAGGAATTAAGGAATTAAGGAATTAAGGAATTAAGGAATTAAGGAATTAAGGAATTAAGGAATTAAGGAATTAAGGAATTAAGGAATTAAGGAATTAAGGAATTAAGGAATTAAGGAATTAAGGAATTAAGGAATAAAGGAATTTATGAATTAAGGAATTAAGGAATTAAAGAATTAAGGAAAAATGGAATTAAGGAATTAAAGAGTTAAGGAATTGAGGAATTAAAGAATTAAAGAATTAAGGAACTAAGGAACTAAGGAACTATGGGATTAAGGAATTAGGGAATTGAGGAATTAAGGAATTAAGGAATTAAGGAATTAAGGAATTAAGGAATTATGAATTAAGGAATTAAGAATTGAATTAAGGAATTATGAATTAAGGAATTAAGGAATTAAGGAATTAAGGAATTAAGGAATTACCATGAATTAAGGAATTATGAATTAATGAATTAAGGAATTGAGGAACTACGAATTAAGGAACCAAGGAATTAAGGAATTAAGGAATTAAGGAATTAAGGAACTATGAATTAAGGAATTAAGGAACTAAGGAATTATGAATTATGAATTAAGGAACCAAGGAATTAAGGAATTAAGGAATTACGAATTAAGGAATTAAGGAATTAAGGAATTACGAACCATGAATTAAGGAACCAAGGAATTATGAACTAAGGAATTAAGGAATTAAGGAATTAAGGAACTACGAATTAAGGAATTACGAATTACGAAATTAAGGAACCAAGGAATTAAGGAATTAAGGAATTAAGGAATTAAGGAATTAAGGAATTAAGGAATTAAGGAATTAAGGAATTATGAATTAAGGAATTAAGGAATTAAGGAATTACGAATTAAGGAATTAAGGAATTAAGGAATTATGAACTACGAAATTAAGGAATTAAGGAATTAAGGAATGAAGGAATGAAGGAAATTAAGGAATTAAGGAATTAATGAGTTAGGGAACCAAGGAATTAAGGAATTATGAATTAAGGAATCAATAAATTAAGGAATCTAGGAATTAAGGAATTAAGGAATTAAGGAATTAAGGAATTAAGGAATTAAGGAATTAAGGAATTAAGGAATTAAGGAATTAAGGAATTAAGGAATTAAGGAATTAAGGAATTAAGGAATTAAGGAATTAAGAAATTAAGGAATTAAGGAATTAAGGAATTGAGGATTGATAAGCTGACTCTGAGAAAGGCAAAAATGGTATTGAAACACTCGTTGAAATTGAACTTTCATCTTTCTCTTACTAGTTGCATTCGATGCATTCCAGCAAATTTTCCACATAATTATGTGGTGGGTATTTTTGTAGTTTAATGAATAATAACCCACCGAGATAATTTATTTTTTCTCCTGGCTCACGAGAGTAGAGCGGTCACATGAAAGTGTATCTATTAAGGTGGGCGTCCCATTAATTTTACTCGTGGTCGTTGTTAATTAAAATTTCTCGATGCATACATATTCAGTGTCCTTCGTATTCGGTCAGACGCAACGGTAATATGCTACTGTTGGCTGTTGGTAATAACCAGTTAGTATTTCATTATTATGTCGTGTGATTTGAAACTGCTAGGAGACGACTCCTGCAGTGTGTCTTTAAAATTTGATGATACCATGCAATTTCACGAAATAGAGTCATTAGCATCAATAAAATAATAGCATTTTCCCATGAAACGGAAAACTACATTTGTGTTAATCGCTTTTTTATGCTTCAACGATCAAACAAAGATACGCCCAAAATCCGGGATTAAGCTTAGCCTCAGAGAACAATGCACAATGAATGGGGATGTAACACTGTGGTAAATACACAGCAAATGTCGCCCTGAGAAGCGTTCTTTCATTCTTTAGATTAACACCTCGTTCTTTAGATTAACACCTCCAACGAACCAGACAGACGGAAACCGGAAACTCAAAGGACAGCCCCCTCCTCGAAACATGTTGGGTAATTTCCTTTTGTTATCTACGGATCTTTTGTTTCTATCGATATCAAGATCTACACAAAATATTTGTTCTAAACAATGAAGCATTTGTTTTCATTTATTGAAGTCTATTTTAACTAAATGTTACCAATTTCTGGTGTAAGCGTGCACTATACATATTTCAATCGAACCCTTATGCGTACTGACGTAACAGCATTATTTGAAATTGTCACTTTCCCGTCGAACAACGTAGATCAATGCTGGTACCTACCAGGAAGTCCTCAAACCTCACCTCCACTTGTTATCAGATTTAGACATGAATGCTTAATGGAGCTATCCAAGCTATGCTCAGTTGGTCCTTTCCCAGAAGCGGTTCGCAAACATTGATTGTTCGTTCCACTAGAACTAGAACGGTATTTTGTAACCTGCTTGGCAGCTGCTTATGCGCTCTTCCCAGCAGGACCATTTCAAGTGGAGCAGGCTGGGCGAGATTGAAGCGCTCGAAGCGTTGCTTCTCGATTCATTTAATCGAGGATAGATTTACCATGCATTTAGTACTTTGTTCGTTCCTACTTAGCGACGTGTGTTAAGCATGGGTTGTACAATTATAATAATCTTACTCGCTTCTGTTGGGGTAATGGCTGATATTTCCGATAGGGATCCAATTTCTGCAGCAGCTTCGAAAACCAAACAATGCAATATATAGTCCTTTTTCAAATTCCAATATCCCTATTACTCTAACTCCTAGGTTTTTTCACGCGGTCAAAATTCACTATTTACATGATGACCTGAATTTTTACAACTTTAAAAGTACCACTTGAATTAACGTCGATTTTTTGAGGATTTTTTTTAATAGTGTCCACTCATTTTTTCGTTGCAATCGTTAATCGTCAATCAATCATAACAAAACAGCAAAAATTAAAAAAAAAATGCTTGCTCGAGATCCTATGTACAGTGGCAGGAGTATGTCAACAATTGCAATAGCATGTTGCCGACATATCCCTTCTCTCTACTCTGTCGAACAGCATGTAACGATTTTCTGACTATACATATAGGGTGGCTCAAATAAATATTTATCGATGGGTATAAAACCATAGTAAAGTTATTACCTATTTTATCCATAAAACATCCAACAAATCCAAGGGTTTTGTATTGTCCATGTACTTTCTTGGATGCCCATGAACCTATGCAAAGGACGCATTCTATTCTATGTACTACAAAGGCGAAATATCTCTCGTTACGCGTGTAGATTTTAAGGGGTATACCCCATTAGGCATAAGTACGTTAGGCATAATGACGTCAGGCATAAGTACGTTAGACATAATGGACGTTAGGCATAACATGACCCAAAAAACAACCCATGACATCAAGAAGGCAAAATTATACGTCCATTATGCCTACCGTACGTATGCCTAACGTCGCGGATCCGATTTTAAGGCCTATTCCACGGTTTTCTTGGCTGACCATGAACTTATGCAATAGACGCATTCTATTCTACGTACCACAAGGGGCATTTAAAACTTTTAAAACAATCCGAAAGATCTCTGGTTACGTGTGTAGATTCTAAGGCCTATTCCAGGGGTTCCTTGGATGACCATGAACATATGCAATGGTTGCATTATATCCCCAGGTCCAAAACACAGGTCCAAGCTCCAGGAGGTTCTCGAAAAATCTCAAAAACTTGAAAATGGTGAT
Organism: Armigeres subalbatus; assembly: GCF_024139115.2. Taxonomy (NCBI): domain Eukaryota; kingdom Metazoa; phylum Arthropoda; class Insecta; order Diptera; family Culicidae; genus Armigeres; species Armigeres subalbatus. The sequence goes on along the minus strand of NC_085140.1, from coordinate 155,592,420 downwards.
GAACGTTTTACTATGCGTCATCTAGGATCTGAACCACTTTCGGTTTATTGACTTCTTGGCGTACCAAGAACATCTTAAGGCCTCAGCACTCAAACAATAAGACGACCATGATAACAAAAACAATTTGGACGACCCTAATGCCGAAATTGGAAAAAGATCCATCTTAAGACTAAGAGTAAGTTAAATAAAAAACTAACCTAAAAGATTGCAATCTTTTTTTACGCTCCAAATTTCCAATAGCGTTCCCTCTTTTTACGCTCAAAATTCCAAATAATGATCCCTTTTTTTTACGCCCTAAATTCGAAATAACGCTCCCTCTTTTTACGCCCTGATTCAATTTAGTGGTTACCTCCAATACATTTTTCAAATCAATATCTTCCACATAATGTACATATTTATTCACATAAGAGTCTTCAGAGTATTGTAAATTAATGTCCAATTCGGGTGGATAACTCCCGGAATATAGGCAATTAACATTGACTGAACCAAAGTTGAAAAATATTTTTTCGGGATGTATTAGATCATCCAAACTATCCTTGAGTCTGGAACTTGCGATCTACAGTTACCATGTGAGCTTTTTTCGTCACTCTCAGCTTGGTTTTGTATTGAATCCTATCCATAACACATTACATGGTCAGATGGTTTTGGGATATTCTGGGTCATCCAAATTGTCCTTGAGTTCAGAACTTGCGATCTTCAGCCACCGCTCAAGCTTTTTTCGTCGCTTCAGGCTTAGTTATAGTAACAGATTTATATCAGAAATTGTTATTCTATTACAACAGTTTTTTTTTTAACAGCGGTTGTTATAAATTTTGTACCTTTAGTAATTAAAATAACAAAAATTGTAACAAAATACGATATATGTTATTAATTGAACAAAAATATAACTCGATGTGTAACATAAAAAGTGGTGAAAATAGCTTATACTATGACAAATTATGTTATTGAAAAGATTATGATTATCAATAATGTATAGGCAATTAACTTTGTCCAGCTGGTTCAACTTTGAATCTGAATTCAAGTTATACTGAAGTTGGTACCTCGTTTTTTTTCCAATTCCTATCTACCAAAAATGTAGACATTTTTTTTTTTCGGTAAAAATAAACATAAAACATTATGTTATAATCATGTAATTTTTTTCCCCCTTGTTTGACAGAGAATTTATAACAAAATTATTGCAAGTATTGTTATTTGTAACAAATATTGATATAATTGAGATAAAATTTTGTTATAACTGGTCGGGAAGTGAGAAATTAGGAGTGAGAAGTGTTATTTTGCTCTTTTTTAGTGGAATGTTTTCACTGTCATAAGACGAGTTTAGCGCAATTCCATTTAATTCCACCACCTCCGTCTTATGACTGTGAGTTCGTCTCAATTCTCACTCCTCATTTCTCACTTCTCACTGTAAAAAAAATGAGAAGAGCGAAGTGAGTAATGAGACGTATCACTACTCACTTCGTGCTTCTCACTTTTTACAGTGACAATTGAGAAATGAGTAGTGAGAAGTGAGACGTATAACCATTCACATCTCATTTCTCACTGCTCACTGTGAAAAGTGAGTAGTACGTAGTGAGAAGCGAGACGTCTCAATACTCACTTTTTACAGTGAGCAGTGAGTATTGAGACTCCTCATTTCTCACTCTTCAAATGACCTATTCTGCCAAAAGTCCTATTCAGCCAAATTAAATGGCTTTCGGCTAGATGGGTTTCGGCCTAATGGTTTGTTCGGCTAGTTGCATTCAGCCAAATGACTTTCGTGTAATGTAATAATCACAGTGTAATTTGACTGACCAAGCTGAAAGGTTACATCCAGCACGTTACGTCTGATGATGGCTGAAGGTCAGTAAGCCGAAACGCGTCACGAAAAATAATGCTGTGAAGTTTAAAATATCACCGAGAAAAGCCAATCTAGCGGATTAATTAATTAATAAACGCGCGGTGATTAGCACAAACAATAAACAAATGACTTTCGGCCGAATGGGTTTCGACCAAACGACCCTTCCCCGTATTGATGTAGCTACCCCCATATGACCCTAAGCGCGAGATTCCCTATTAGACAATGCAGAAATCAATCTTCATTGCCATTAATTTTGTGAAAGTAGACCTTGATCTCTAGTCATGTTGCTGTTGATCGTAACTTGATGCAAAAAAACCCAAATCAATCCACCTAGCGGTGACGATGCCTTTCTCGATGAAATCAAGATATACTGAAGGTGGTAACTTCGTTTTTTTTCAATTCCTATCTACCAAAAATGTTGACAATTTTGTTTTTCTGTAAAATAAGCATAAAACATTATGTTATAATCAAGTTATGACGATCGTGAAGTTTGTTTTCATCCATTTTTGACAGAGAAATTATTTCAAGTATTGTTATTTGTAACACATATTGATATAATTGTTATGACTAACTGGTCGGGTTGGTATATAACGTCATGAGTCTCCAAGACTTCTATAAAAGGTTCGATTTCGGAGTGAAATGTACACCAACATTTTTAAAAATTAAGACAATAACTCTCAAGGCCGACAAAAATATGACATCAAAAACATTTAAGATTATTCAACCAACGACGCCCCCACCCCCCTTCGCCAAAGCCCGATTCCATTTTTGAACGATTCCTAAATATAAATAGAAGATTAACAAAACCGCATACATAATATAATATGGAAATAAGGAGATGTATAAAACGAAAACTATATTCAAATTTGCCCTTGAAATCACCCAAACTTAACCATAACTCCACACCACCCATCATACCACACACCACCCAAACCAAACAGCATGTTGAAGCATCAATGAAACCCCTCTTTTTCCCCTTACAATGTATGACACAAAACAAAACGCAAACACCACCATGGCCACGAGCGTACGAACCAGCAGTTAATCGTGTCGTTATCGAGTGCAATTTCTGCTGCCAACGATGAAACTTACAACTGTGTTGGTGCGAATGCTCCGATAAAGTATAATGGCAATAAACATCATCGAATCGGCTCTAAACTTAAAAGCGCGTACGTTGTTCGTCGATTAGTTTTCGTGTACAACACGTTCCACATTGCAAGCTTTGAAAAGCTTTGGGTTCATTCACAAATTACATAACGCTAAAATTGACTATTTTCAACCCCCACCCACCCCGTCGTAACGTATTTTGTATGGAGGGGTTCTAAAATTTGTACGGTCCGTAACGCGTTATGTAATTTGTGAATGGGCCCTTTGCTCGTTGCGTTAGCGTTATCGATATTGCCGTAGCGAGGTTTCTAACCCATCGAGCAAACGTAATTTATATTATAGCATGGTAGCTGCTCAATGCTCGTAGTCCTGATTATATGGGAAAAAATGGAAAACTGCCTAAACCATTTTCCTTGTCAGCTGCGAACGCATTAATCAATCTTGATGAAATTGAATAGCATGTAATTAAAAGAGTGGCTCTGCGGAATGCAACTTGTTGCGATAAAATCAGTTAAGTCTAAGCACATGAAAATCGTGTGAGTTTTTGAGGTTGAAAAAGTGACCATACAGACACACAAACATACACACACCCACACCCACACATACACACACACAGACATCACCTCGATTCATCAAACTGGTTCGAATGGTATAAGAAACTTTACTATCAGATGTGCCTGTAAAAAGTTCGTTTTCAGAGTGAAATGATAGCCTTTCGGTACAACTTTGTTGTACGAGAAAGGCAAAAAAATGCAATTGGCTTCCACTGGTATGCAGAATATTATAAACCTTTTATTTTGCTCAAACATTTTATTCAATCAATGTACCATGCGTTTCCATATACGCTAATCGTAAAATGAAGGCACTATTAATTAAACATGCAAGAAACATGATCTCAGCCACCAGCGTGACACCGATATGGCCCATCTATAAAAAGATGTAATGACTGATATGTAATTATCTTACAACAAGATACCGATGCTCAAGACGCGAGGATTCTAGTAGACTCAGATCTCAAGATGCGATGCTTATTGCTCGGCCAATATTCTGACATTCGTTTCTGTAAGCGCAGTGATTTCCTTCGAAGAGCCCAGCAAATAAAATCCAGAGAGATAACATAGATTGGACGTTAACTGAGGTGTAGGGGAAGTGGGGGTAGCACGCCCATAGGGGTTAAAACGCGCCACCCCTGAATAAGGTTAAATATCCCCATTTTGATTATTTTCAATAGTCTACACGATAAAGCAATGAAAAATATTGCCATTGGATACATATATTTCATGATTTTTCTCTAGTTATACATGAAAAACTCGAAAAAACGATTTTTGCGTGTTTTGATGCAATTCTAGCTCGGTGGAATTTAGTCTTTCTGTCGCTGTTATACATTGATAAATTAATAATTGAGCCATGAGCCATGCTGCTTACTCGTGTTCTTTATGTTCCACACGAAATCGTCGTCAAAATGGTTTTAAAACGATTTTATGGGCCTTCAAACTTCTGAGGTCGGTGTGGGGCATTACGCCCATGCTCATTTCGTATGACCGAAACAGCTGAAACATTCGGTTAATTGCCTTAATGTAGGCAATTAAAATGAAAATCAGTACGATAAGCACATGCGCGTTTTAACCCATCCACTGGCGCATCTCACCCCGCATGGTTTCAAAATCATTTTTTTTCGGGTGCTTTTTAAAAATCAAATTTCTGTGCAATAAAATGGACAATTAGATATCTGTTATCGGTAGTCAGTCGCAGATATGCTGTTCTTCAGTATGCGCTGATGAAAACTGGCTGAAATGGTGGTTTTCATTGATAAAAATGGCATTTTCCTTAACGTGGGCGTCCTACCCCCAGTTCCCCTATTGCAATTGAAGTCAGAATTTATTCCTAAAACTTTATTTTTGTTACCTGCTTATCAAAGTTTTCTAACAAGTTGGCGCGGCGTCAGATGTGTATTGTTTTTTGTAACGTAAGTTGCACTGACCATCTTACATAAACACACTTTACAGAAAACTTTTTATTCTACATTATTTGTCCATGGCGTGTAACTCGTGATGCAGATTAGAGCCAAATAGCGAACTATCAAAGTATGAAACACGCCTATCATGAAGATGAACGAATGATTCAGCAACGCCAACGTCGGATACACATAAGTGTGCCGAAAGTAATGCACACAGAAAGCGAATCAGAAATTGTTGATTCTATGTTCAATTTTCTTCAACGCTTCAATAGCTTCTATCACTTTATATTATGATCATTTCCATGGACACCACGACAACGCTTGAAGCGATATAAAAGCACTTAAGACTTCCATACGGCAATCAGCGCCATAAACTCATAATGCTTCAAGGAGAACCGCCGATTTATATCCGAAAAGTAGCACCTGTTTCTGCTCTGATTCTTTTCGTGCCGGATTAGTTGATTTGTTCACGCATTGTTGTACGTATGTAGAATCACATTATTGAGGGTTGAGTGGATCGAGACATACGGACTATTTATTACATAAATAACATTTGTTACATTTCGAAGGGAATTGTAGGGTGCGACAAAAATGCATGCAAAATATGAATCAGTTAGTGGAGATCACATTAGAAATAATACAAATGTTATAAGATAAGCAATAATAGCAAATGAGAGGGATTGGTAGTATTGCTCATATGTAAAGATTTATATTCAATAGAGTAGAGTAGAGTGTGGCCGACCCAGCCCACTTCCGATCCCGAATTTATGTTGCTATCGTCCTCTGGTAACAACGACGATGGAACTTGATGTTTGAGATCCAATTGTGAGACCACCAGGCCCGAATTATATACCGCAGGCATCTGTTAATGAACACCTGCAGCCGTTGAGTGTTCTCCACTGATACACCCCATGTTTCGCTAGCGTATAACAGCACAGATTTCACGTTAGAGTTGAAAATTCGTATTTTGGTGCGTGCACTTATCTGCCTGTTTTTCCAGATATTTCTTAAACTCGCAAAGGCAGCCCTTGCTTTCTTGATCCGTGCGCCTATGTCGATCTTGGTACCGCCGTCTGACGCCATTTGGCTACCAAGATATTGGAAGCTTTCAACATTCTCCGATTTGTGCGATTAGTGCAACATCATTCGCCAATTCGAAGTCATTTAGATGCTCCATGGTTGTAGGCTGCCATAACAGCCCGCGGTTTGGTTCAATAGTAAACTATTTATCTGTTTTGAGCTAATCACCGTGGAATTCATTAATTGAAATTGATTGCCTTTTTTCGGTAACGATGGAAACAAAAGAGCTTTTTTCACGTTACGCGTTTCGGCTTACTATTTTTCAGCCATCATCAGACGTAATTCGCTAATGCGACCATTTCCCTTCCTCGGTCAAACTAAACTTTAGTTTAGGAATCGGAATCAAAAAAGCATTTTTCACTTTAGTTTGACCGAGGAAGGGAAATGGTCACAAATGGTCTAATACCAATTACTCACAATTTCGAGAAATCTGAATCTTTCAATTTCTTCGAAACAGATCAATAGTTTTTGGTAAAACTCAACACCCTGGGGCACTTCCAATGCGAAAACTGTAAGCACTCCATGATTGCTCTTCAAAGTGCGTACACGTATGTAGTTCTCAAAAAATATTTTAAAAAAATCATACATTCCTGAACAAAAAAAAATCTTATTTTTTTGACAGAATACTTTTTTTGTACGAGGATTCAGAATATATAATAATCCCATTTTGGCCCAAAATTTAACACATGTCGTTTCTCAAACAAACGGTTCAAATGTATGTAGCCATGTGCAGTACACTCAGTTCTTTATTTACACGGTTGGATTTCAGTCTATTACGACCTTTACTGTAAATGAAACTATGAGTTAACCTCACGAAAAAAATCACAAAAAATCAAAGAAGGTTAACCGAGAAATTAATGAATTCCAACCTTGTAAAAATATTGGATGGTAAATATACATCGTAAGATAGTTTTTATATTTTCTGCATCATCTAAACTTTTGAGAGCTGCTTTGAAGGCATCTTCTGTTGCTCAAAGTTTTCCGCTAATCTTATTTTCAATACATGTTGAACATTTTCAATACATCTCTTCGAAGTTATTATCCTTGTATATATCGTCTGATTGTTTGGATATACTGTATGTCGCCAAAACTGTCCTTGAGTTCGGGATTTCAGATGGGTGGGATCAAATTAGCCCACCAGCAACGTGAGCAGATCTTACAAAAGCAGTGAGCTTTGAGTGACGGAAACCCGAAGTAATATTTCACCTTTTCGGCAATATATAGCTGTATAAGTAGTATTACAGTATTAAACATGTTTGCACTGTGACAGCGTTATAGTCACACGTACGGATTTTTTAAATGCTAATGGTTTCCTAGAAATTCTACTGCTGTGCCTGTAGATCGCAAGTTCTGAACTTAAAGACGGTTTTGGTGACCCAGGATATCCCAAAACCATCTAAACATGCTCCTTGATCTTCAGGAATGAATTATGAATATGGTTGAATACATATCCAAGCTTGAAGCGACGAAAAAAGCTAGTGTTGGCTGTAGAGCGCAAGTTCTGAACTCAAGGACGGTTTGGATAACCCAGGATGTCTCAAAACATATTGAATACACATCCATGTCTCCTGGTCTTTTGGAATATGTTACGGATATCATTGAAGCCACATCCATGATTCTAGTGCCGAAAACAGCGAGTTTCGTTGCCGTAGATCACAAGTTCTGAATTCAAGGTCAGTTTCGATGACCTAGTATATCGCAAAACCACCTGATCATGTTTCCTGATCTTCATGAATAAGTTATGGATATGGTTGAATTCAAAAAGTTAGAGTTGTTGGTGTAGATCACAAGTTCTGAACTCATGGACAGTTTGAATGACCCAGGATATCCCAAAACCATCTAACCATGTCTCCTAATCTTCACAAATATATTATGAATATAGTTTAATACATACCCAAGTAACAATGATAGCTGAACAGTGAGAACAATAGCTGAACAATGGTTGGTTAATGGTGTTAATAGCTGAATAAGATGATAGCTGATTATCAAGTTGAACAGTAGCTTGTTGAGTATATAGCGTGTCTCTTGTTCAGCTTATCATCGTATACTGAATATGATACTCAATAGAAGATTATCCATCTACTCTACCACTTTCTATCCAGCTTATCTGTAATATTCAATGGTGAGCACAATGAATCTTTTATTCAACTGTTGAATGTAATAACAAAAAGTTTGTGCGGATCATAATAAAACCCAGAAATGAATTCAAAAGAAATGGTACTTATTACAGAAATCTGAAAAAAAGACGTGAGAAATGTGTGAATGTTTTGAAGAGCATGTTTTCAGAAAATAATGAAACCGATGTTGTCCTCCCTGATCACTGAGGAAAATACATGATCGAAAGGTAATCTTTTGGAGGTTTGGTAAATGATAAAATATCACTTGGCAAATTTTATTTGATTTATTAAAAGACAACAACGATTTTCCCGATGACGAACAAATACCGGGGGAATCATGAAGACCGTTGTAGCGAAGGAGATGGTATTAGTGATTCACTATCTTATGAAGCGGCGGAAGAGGAAATCGATCGTCTATCAGAAGTATTCGAGCCTGAATCAAACTTCTACAGTGAAGGGTCAAACGTATCTAGGTACAAATAAATAAAGAATACTTTTATCCACGCCTTGAAGGTATTTTATTTATATTTACCTGGATTTTTCTTCATTTTATTGGATTTTGCCGGAGATCCACTATAGTTGAAAATCTGGGCGAGCACTGAACTGTAAACAACAGCTCTGATATTTTTGACAGCTAATCCATGTGTTCTTACAAGCACTCACATCGCTTAATCAGCTTCAATACAACCTTTGTTCAATACCTCCCAACCTTTATTCAGACATGACGGTATGTATATAGTTATAAGTTATTTAACCCGTACCATTCCAGGTGGAGCAGATGCTAAGGTAAGTGACTATCAATCAATGTACTCAAGTTCGATTCCCAATTATAATTATTAATTCGTATCTTTCAATTTCAGGCAATATGAACAGTGTATATACAGATATCCTTCCTAAATCTAGATCTAGAGTTACATGATAATCGGGACAATTTTTTTCGTGATACTACATAAGTGATGATTAATTGCTGATTTGAACATGATTAAACGACTCTAAAGCTTCATCTGGTCATATTTTTTGTTCTATAAATAGAATCATAAACGGTGCACATTTGCTGGATTATTGCTGTTTAATTGCTACATAAAGGTATAAGAAGCGCTCTCACATTCCTGCAACCTAAAAATAAGCGCTTCTACAGCCTTAATTCAGCGCCCCGAAGAACTTTGAATCGACTTATGGCTGAATAAAATCACCAAAATTAGATGTTTAAGACCTGCACAAACGATTATAGTTCTTTTACGCAGCTTTTGTTCAAATGAAGGCTGATTTGTAAAAGCTAGAGAAGCGCTTAATCAGCATCAAATTGTTACCTGGGTTGGTCCTGGCGATCGCACATAACTGACTCGCATAAAGGGTGAGATTGTTCAATCCAATAAGTATCATTGGTGCGCCGTTCGTGCCGATTTCAATTCCAATGAATAACAGAAACAAAACAAAATAATTTTGCCAGAAAATTCCACTTTTAGCCAATGACAGCCAAATCGATGAATTGTCGGCTCTTCTTGAATAAATAGTTTAAGTCATGAAAAAAACTATGTGTTATTAATTCTTGAAGTTCTCCTCACTTTGCCACGTACGTTCTCATCGTGGGCGAAAACCAAACGTTGCGAATAAATATATTTGCGTTTGGTTTCATGCCACTTCTGATTCTGTTTATTTTTCTTTTATTTCGGACATTTTTGAGAATGGTGTCTTCTAGAATTGTGATATCCTCCACTGAGTGGCCAGTCGAGTGGCTTCGGCGGCGATGCTGCCGAAGAGTCATGTTAATTCCATGGTTAGAGACTCAAAGTCCATCCAACTGGGAGCAACTATTCGCCTTCTTGGTTCAGATGACCTCCGAGCAGTTTGCCCAATGCACTATGGTCCAGGATACAGATTTACGCGGAAAGATGAATTTTACGCCAAAACTATATTTTTTAGAAAAAAATTTTGTTCTACAAAATTGTTCGAAATAGTAAGGGCATCATTATCGTTCTACCGAAAAATAGGGATAAAAATAGAATTGTGATATCCTCCACTGAGTGGCCAGTCGAGTGGCTTCAGCGGCGATGCTGCCGAAGAGTCATGTTAATTCCATGGTTAGAGACTCAAAGTCCATCCAACTGGGAGCAACTATTCGCCTTCTTGGTTCAGATGACCTCCGAGCAGTTTGCCCAATGCACTATGGTCCAGGATACAGATTTACGCGGAAAGATGAATTTTACGCCAAAACTATATTTTTTAGAAAAAAATTTTGTTCTACAAAATTGTTCGAAATAGTAAGGGCATCATTATCGTTCTACCGAAAAATAGGGTGGCCCATCATATAAAAAAAAATGGTAAATATTTTTTTTATTTCTCAGAATATTGACATGCTATGTTCTACAAAGTTGTAGCGCAGCTTATTCCAATCAATTTTGCTAAAAAAACTTTTTCTGTAGCTTTTGACTTGGTTGATTTAGAGCAATTTTACCTAATTGGATTAGGGTGTACCTAAAAAAACTGTATTTTTTATCTACTTTTTTTATTTTAGATTTTTTGAAAAAGTCGTCTTCAGGTGACTTTTAGAGCTCAAAAAAATGCAACTTTTTATTGGTAAATATGGTCAATATCTTTTTCCGATAAAAAGTTATAATCGTTTTTCTCTCAAAATTACATTTTTTTCATAAGTTGATATCTCCGGTTAGGGCAGACCAAAAAAATATATTCACACGGCATCTGAAAGAGGAACTCATATTCTTTATTGTGTCAAAAAATTGGGGATATGTTATTTTTTTATCTCAAGTTTAACCAATTTTACTAAAATCATGTTTTTTTCAAATAAATTGCTTTAACTCGACAATGGAAGAAGATACAGACGATATTCTTATAGCAAAACCCCCAAAAGTCTTTAAAAGGTGACATACGTGAAAAATAAAAATTGAAATGAGCAGATCATAAATATTGTTTTTTGAGGGACACACTAATCCTGGTAAGTAAAATTACTCTAAACAAGTGCGCTTGAGAGCTACATAAAAAGTTTATATAGCAAAGTTGATTGGAAAAAGCTGCGCTACAACTTTGTAGAACATTTTATGTCAATATTCCGCAAAATAAAAAAAATATAAGAATTTCACATTTTTATAAAATGGTTCACCCTATTTTTCGGTAACTCTATAATAAGGGCCCAAGTATCCAGAACAACTTTGTAGAACAAACTTTGTTTCTTAAAAGTATGCTTCAGACCGAAAATGCATCTTTTCTCGTAAATCTTGCAATACGATGATAATGATAAAACTTATAAATAGTGTTAAAGCTGTAGATTTTTTAGTTTAAATTTCTCACGAATGTCATGGTCTAAAGACTTTTGGGGCTTTTCAAAACGCGTGTTTTGCTATAAGAATATCGTCTGTATCTTCTTCCGTTGTCGAGTTATAATAATTTATTTGAAAACACATGATTTTAGTAAAATTGATAAAACTTGAGATAAAAAAATAACATATCCCCAATTTTTTGGCATAATAAAGAATATTAATTCCTCTTTCCAATGCCGTGTAAATATATTTTTTTGGTCTGCCCTAACCGGAGATATCAACTTATGAAAAAAATGTAATTTTGACAGAAAAACGATTATAACTTTTGATCGGAAAAATATATTGAGCATATTCACCCATAAAAAGTTGCATTTTTTTGAGCTCTAAAAGTCACCTGATTACGACTTTTTCGAGAAATCTAAAACAAAAAAAGTAGATCAAAAATACTGTTTTTTTTAGGTACACCCTAATCCAATTAGGTAAAATTGCTCTAAATCAGCCAACTTAAGAGCAACAGAAATTTTTTTTTTAGCGAAATTGATTGGAATAAGCTACGCTACAACTTTGTAGAACATAATATGTCAATATTCCGAGAAATAAAAAAAAAAATTTCTAATTTTTTTTAAAGATGGGCCACCTTATTTTTCGGTAGAACCATAATGATGGCCTTACTATTTCGAACAATTTTGTAGAACAACAGTTTTTTTTTTTTAAAATATAGTTTTGGAGTAAAATGCATCTTTCCGCGTAAATCTGTATCCTGGACCATAGTGCAATGTTAATACACAGGATTCTGTTTTTACACGATTTTTTTTCGCTCGTATTTTTGATCGTGTGGCTTTAATTTGCCACCAAAATCATTGCAACATGTTTAAAAAAAAACCTAAATAATTCAAAGAAAAATCACATGGTAATTAATATGCAATAAATATGCAGTATGAGTGCAAAATTGAGAAAATGTAAATCGTGTAAAAACAGAGTCCTGTGTATTTTTATTTCGTTTAGCTACGTAGTCCTACGTCACCTTTGCGTACAACCAAATTGGGCTGCACTTTTGAGTTTTTCCAGATATTTCTTAAACTCGATATTTCAAAGGCAGCCTTTGCTTTCTTGATCCGTGTGCCTATGTCTATCTTGATACCACCGTCTGACGCCATTTGGCACATTCTCCACTGATTGCCCGACTGTGACTCCACTGATTGCCTGACTGTGAAACTGGAAGGGGTCACAGTGTTTACATCCAACGATTTGGTTTTGTTGACGTTAATGACTGAGCCTGCCGAAGAAGAGCGCTCGGCAAGGTCGTTGAGCTTACACTGCATATCAGAGCGCCGTTGAGCGAGGAGTGCAACGTCATCAGCCAATTTGAAGTCGTTTTGGTGCTCCATGATTATAGGCTGCCATAACAGCCCGCGGTTGGTTCTCGGTTAATCGCACCTACCAGATTCTCGTCGATTACGATGAGGAACAGTTACGGTGATAGAACACATCCTTGCCTCACACCAGCTACGACCCGGATAGGGTCGAACAAGACCATATTGTGCAGCACTCTACACTGGCCTCGTACTGTGCCTCGATGAGGCCGATGATTTTCTCAGGAACCCCCTTGCGTCTCAGGGCGCCTGACATATTCTCGTGATTGAGACGGTCGAAAGCTTTTTCGTAGTCAATGAATACCAAGTAAAGGGATTCTTGGAATTCGTTGACCTGCTCCAGAATGATACGGAGCGTGACAATATGGTCCACACAGGATCTTCCGGCACGGAATCCGGCCTGCTGCCACCGGAGAGTCGCATCGATCTTCTCCTGAATCTGGGCTAGGAACACTTTGCACAGAACCTTGAGAACGGTACAAAGCAACATGATGCCTTGCCAGTTATCGAATACAGTCAGGTCACCCTTTTTGGGTACCTTTACTAAGATACCTTGCATCCAGTCCACCGGGAAAGTTGCGGTGTCCCAGATATTATGAAATAAACGATGCAGTAGTTGAGCGGATGTAATGGGGTCAGCTTTGAGCATCTCGGCTGATATGCGATCGACCCCTGGGGCTTTATTCAATTTCATGCTTTGGATGGCTGTTTGAATCTCTAGCAGTGATGGAGCTTCGGTATTGACGCGTGTTGTACGTCGGATCCTAGTCAGATCATGCCGAGGTGGTGGCCTGGCTGGTCACTTGAAAAAGTTGTTCGAAGCACCTCACGCTAGCTGATGTCAGAAGGACAACAGTGCGCAGGCTACACTACCAGCTAGTATTGGAACTTGTGAGGACCAGAGCTATGTCAACTCACCATTTTGTAGCCCACACGTGTCGGATACCAGCCTTAATATCTGTTATCTGTGGTCTAAGTGATCATTGTTTTACCGGGAACAAAACACACGTTTATAACTGATTAATAATAAGCTAACCGGATGATTCGGAATACTCGTTAAAGTGAAAAAATCTTCGTAAAATACAAATCACGCGGGATATTTTATTTGGGATATCAATACTTTCACACAAAAAGCTTCTGGCTGCATCTGACAATTCGTGACAGCAGTTGACTGGCAGCAGATGAAGTTATATTTTTTCCTCTTTGCAAGTCCCGTCCCAGCTGCATTGATGACGACGATGATGATGATTCATGTAGAAGTATGCGTTAGGAGTAAACGTCAAATGGGAATCAATCATGGTCGACTGTGTTTCTCGCGATTCTGATAACAGATGGCAGCCAATATGGCAGCAGTGTTTATTGTAAATCGAAGGATGACAATTTTTCGAACAATTTTCATGAAAAGTTACGTCTCATTGTCTGTGTTTGTGCATTGCTTCTTTATTAAGGGAGTCCCCTTGCAAACGCGTGTGAAATTAGTTTAGGATTCCGGGAGGTATGTCCTTAACTCTATCACCTTTTGCATTTACTGCGAATAAATCAAGACAAAATTTTCAAAACGACTTATCTGCTTTTGTAAACAAAGATTCAAACGACGATTTGACGAATCTGATAGCTCTCCCACGCAAACCAACAACATCAACAGGTAGCGGAATCCTTCACCTACCTATTGATGGTTTTGGTTTGCGTGGGAGAGCTATCAGATTCGTCAAATCGTCGTTTGAATCTTTGTTTACAAAAGCAGATAAGTCGTTTTGAAAATTTTGTCTTGAAATATAAGTTTTCTGGGGAATGGTACTGGCTATTCTGGCGCGGCGGTTGGAGGAAAGGTTTTCTGGTGATCATCATACAATCATAATCCATCCCAGGCTCGCATCTTTCATACTTTGTATCTCAATATTCTTTACATCTGTATAACATGTACTACGAAACGTTTTCTAGTATTATACTTTCTATAATTCTAACAATTTTAAAACCTCTCGTTTTCCTGGTTCAACTAATCATCTCTAGCTTTCTTCAGCATTCACAAGGACATGGCCAGTACAAAGCATGGAAGTGAATGGAAGTGATGCTACTCTCATACAATAGTCTACACAAGTTAATTTTCTTGGCCGCTTTTATCTATATATATAAAAACCAATCTATGTATGTATGTTCGCTAACTACTTCTGAACCACTCGGCCGATTTCAACCAAATTTGGTACACACATTCTCTATCCTCAGGGGAAGTTAACAAAGGGGGTGGGATGGTAATTTGGAAAAGGGGGAGGGGAGGTGGGAGGGGTTTTGTTTAGAAAACGAACAATTCAGTGTAACTTTCAACTCCCAAGACCGATTTCAACCAAATTTTGTACACATATTCACTATGAAGAGACGATCATATGGGAGGGAAATTTGGGAAGGGGGGAGGGGTCTGGTGAGAGAGGTATTCTTCAGAAAACGGGCAATTTGGTGTAACTTCTGAACCCCTGGACCGATTTCAACCAAATTTGGTACACACATCCTCTATCCTAAGGAGAAGATAACAAAGGGGGGGAGATGGTCATTGGGAAAGGAAGGAGGGTATGGGGGAGGGGTTGTCTTTGGAAAATGAGCAATTCAGTGTTACTCCCAATCCCCATGACCGATTTCAACCAATATTTGTACACCTTTTTGAATATAAGGAGCCAATCATATGGGAGGCTGATTTGTAAAATAGAGGAGTGTTCTGGAGGGAGGGATATTGCTCAAAAAATTCAGTGTAACTTCTGAACCTCCTGAACCGATTGCATCCAAATTTGGTACACATATTCTCTATCCTACAGAGAAGATAACAATGGGGGTAGGAAGGTCATTGTAAAAAGGGGGACGGGGTTGGGGTGAGGAACTCATTAAAGTACGAACAATTAGGATAACTGTTAACCCCCAGGTCAGATTTCAACCAGATTTGGAACACACATTCTCTATCCCCAAGGGAAGATAACAAAGGGTTTGAGAGAGTCATTAGGAAATGGGAAGGACGGGGTGTATTGTTTAGTTTACTATCTTTTGTAGCTTTTGAGCCCCTCAACCGATTTGCACCAAATGTGGAACGCATAATCTCTAACAAGGGAGGAAGGAAGGAAGGGCATGAAAATGAAACGAACGTTTTACGTACCTTTTAAATGTATGGGTCCGTTTGAACCAAATTTGAGACACATACTCTCAATCCTAAGGGACGATTGTAGAGGAGTTGGAGTGTCATTGAAGAAAGCGGTAAAACTTCTGAGCCCCTTTATCGATATCCTTAAAATTAGGACATATATCCTTTATGCTTAGCATGCGATTATAAATGCAGTTGAACGGAAACAGGAGGTGTAAAGGAGGAGTAAGGTGCGTGAGGTTAAGCATCAGTAGGTCAGGCGTAAAAACGTAGGAGATAATGTACGATAGGCATATCTAACGTTGGGCATACTTTAAATTCCCCATTATTTAGTTTAGTAATTTGTAAAATTACCCGGAAACCAATCCTTTTGGTTAAAAAAATCACAAAAAAATAAACATTTTCCCGGAAATAACATCTCCAAAAATAAAATTTTCCGCAAGCATCACATCCTTGAAAATATTTCTTCGAAAATGACATTTCGCCCGAATATGAAAATTCCTCGAATATGCCAATCCTTAAAAAAATACGCAAATATGATATTTCTTCGAACGTGACATTTCCCCGAATATAACGTACGTTTCCCCAAAAATGACAAATTCTTAAAAATGATATTTCCCCGAATGTGACATTTCTCCGAATGTGACATTTCCTCGAATATGAAATTTCGCTGAAAATGACAATTTCTCGAAAATGACACTTCTCCGAATATGACAGTTACGGTAAACATTTTTTTCTCGGTAATATAATTTCCAAGAATATAACAAAAGTTTATTTGTCGGAATTGATGTTTTTAAAAGTGATATCTACCTTCTTTTAATCATTAGATGTTCTCAAACCAATCGTTTGATCTTCTTATCAATTGAGGAAGTACGGGGGTTATTTATTACCTACTGGTTTTAGCTAAATCAAATTGGCAATTCCAACAGCTGCGGAGCAAACTGGCAATCCCGGACAAGGCCGGGTACATACAGCTAGTACATACATAAATGGTAGGTACCATTCCTTTTCTCATACGATTTAATTTTAGGGGTTTTCCGCCCGAACAATCCAACGCCATGCCGTTGCTGTTGTGAGTGTGTCAGCGTGACATTCAATGTCACAATTGTATGAAATTTGTATGATACTCTGTCCATCCCTTCCTCACAATCAAGCACTTTAGGGCAAACATATTCAGCATAGCTCTACCAATCAGTGCTAATTAGGCCAACATCCCTGGTGACCAAAGCGTGATGCATTGCACAATGCTTTACTCGAGTCATCGTTTGTATCCACTGCAACACTCAACGGCAAGCATTTCAGGCAAATAGTAAGATCCTTGTATACAGTGGTTTTCCTCGTGGATCCAAATCATATTCGAATTCAACTAAGATAAATAGATCCTTCCGCCCGAGAAGTAGCAAATCAAGACAAACAATATTAACCACCCTCCCGGCCGATGCCAGAGGCGTTGAACCTCAACAAGGCAAATGGTCCGTCCAGCCAGATGGAACCAGAGCGAGTATAAACCCTGGTGACCGGAAGTGATTTGTGTGTAAAAGTTTGTGCATGCAAATAAAACATCCATCCTGCTGAGTAAGGTTATCTACATTCATCGTGGGGAGCATTTTCGGTCTTGAGAAATTAACTTGAAAATATCGAGTGAAGGGCAAGATTTAAAAAGCTGGGACGTAAAGTTGCTTATTCAGAGTGCCATTTCGCATATGCCAAGGATCTTATTTTTTTCATTTTTCATTTTTTATCATTGGAAATGAAATGGCAGAAGGTACGAAAGAAGTGGTAATGGCGAATGCTTCAGGTAGGTAATTAAAAATGTACCGCGCCGTAAGAAGATAATGATTTAGATAATTAAGAAGTGTTTTGATCTTTTATGGAAGATAGGAGTTTCTTTTTATGCAAGGTACATGGTAGCGTTTATTATCCATGAAAAAACTCATAATAAAAGAGAAAGGATAGAATACAGTATGAAAAATTTACCAAACTTGGCTGAGCTTATTGTCATGGGAAAAGGCAAATGCCAGTCAGAAATGCTACATTAGACTAACTCAGCAATGTGAAAGGGGATTTTCTGATTACAAATTAAAAAAGACAGGAACACCGTCTTCGACCATAGGTCGTACAGACTGAACATTTAACACCTAGACAACGGACAGACAACGGACGTCGAATTTTAACGTATGTTTTTTTCGGCACCATTAGTTAGATTTAGGGGCAGCAGGGACTATGTCCAAGGGCTTGACGATCCCTCCCCAGGCCCCCTGGCGCCTGCCTAGGATGTGGTGGGGTTTGACAGTGGGCCCTGTTAAACCTCTATAAAAAGCTGCATGTATCCGCAAGTATACTAGCCTATAGGCTCCACCAAAGCGACCGTGTGCCGCTCATAGCGCACAAGCCCAAGTCCTGGTGTTAGGTGGGACGCTAAACAGCCCTGACACGACGGCCCTCCGACGAGACAGGAGGTTTGCGCAGGCCCAATAAGACGCCTTTAAAAACAACTATTACGAACGACATAGAAGATAATACGACTCGATACAATCGGCAACGACCTAGGCGACGAATAAAGGATCACGAAGCTTGGAACATGGAACTGCAAGTCGCTAGGCTTCGCAGGTTGCGACAGGATAATCTACGATGAATTACATCCCCGCAACTTCGATGTCGTAGCGCTGCAGGAAATCTGCTGGACAGGACAGAAAGTGTGGAAAAGCGGGCATTGAGCGGCTACCTTTTACCAAAGCTGTGGCACCACCAGCGAGCTGGGAACCGGCTTCATAGTGCTGAGAAAGATGCGCCAACGCGTGATTAGGTGGCAGCCAATCAACACAAGGATGTGCAAGCTGAGGATAAAAGGCCGTTTCTTCAATTATAGCATCAACAACGTGCACTGCCCACACGAAGGAAGATCCGACGACGAGAAAGCAGCGTTCTATGCGCAGCTGGAGCAGACATACGATGGATGCCCACTGCGGGACGTCAAAATCGTCATCGGTGACATGAACACTCAGGTAGGAAGGGAGGAAATGTATAGACCGGTCATCGGACCGGATAGTCTGCATACCGTATCGAACGACAACGGCCAATGATGCATAAACTTTGCAGGCTCCCGCGGAATGGTAGTCCGAAGCACTTTTTCCCCCCCAAGAATATCCACAAGGCCACATGGAAATCACCTAATCAAGTAACGGAAAACCAAATCAACCACGTTCTAATCGACGGTAAATTCTTCTCCGACATCACGAACGTACGCACTTACCGCAGTGCGAATATTGAATCCTACCACTACCTCGTTGTAGTATGTCTGCGCTCAAAACTCTCGACGGCTAAACATTGGGCGGCTACAAGACGGTAGACTAGCCCAAAACTACGCACAGCAGTTGTAAGTGGCACTCCCAATGGAAGAGCAGCTAGGCGCAGCGACTCTTGAAGATGGTTGGAGAGATATTCGCTCCGCCATTGGAAGCACCGCAACCGCTGCACTAGGCACGGTTCTCCCGGATCAGAGAAACGACTGGTATGACGGCGAATGTGAGCAGTTAGTTGATGAGAAGAATGCAGCATGGGCGAGATTGCTGCAACACCGCACGAGGGCGAACGAAGCACGATACAAACGGGCGCGAAACAGACCAAACTCGATTTTGAAGACACGGAGTAACTGTACCGCGCTAATAACGCACGAAAGTTCTATAAGAAGTTAAACCGTTCACTTAAGGGCCACGTGCCACAGTTCGATATGAGTAAGGACATAAACGGGAACCTTCTTACAAACGAGCGTGAGGTGATCCAAAGGTAGCGGCAGCACTACGCACACAGGACATGCGACTTCCGGCTCCTAAACTCCAGGAAATCCAGGAGCAGATCGGCCGGCTGAAGAACAACAAAGCCCCTGGAGTTGACCAACAACCAGGAGAGCTGTTCAAACACGGAGGTGGGGCACTGGCTAGAGCGCTGCATTGGGTAATTACCAAGGTTTGGGAGGATGAGATTCTGACGCAGGAGTGGATGGAAGGTGTCGTGTGTCCCATCTACAAAAAGCGCGATAAGCTGGATTGTAGTAACTACCGCGCAATCACATTGCTGAACGCCGTCTACAAGGTACTCTCCCAAATTGTATGCCGCCGACTAACACCAATTGCAAGAGAGTTCGTGGTACTGCACCAGGCGGGATTCATGGGTGAACGCTCTGCCACAGATCAGGTGCTCGCCGTACGTTAGGTATGGCAGAAATGCCGAGAATACAACGTGCCCACACAAAATCTATTTATCGACTTCAAAGCCGCATATGATACAATCGATCGGGACCAGCTATGGCAGCTAATGCACGAAAATTGATTTTGAAAGCTAAACGGATTGGACTAGTCATCAACACGTCGAAGGACTAGTCATCAACAGCGCAAGCCACCCACCCCGAATTTGTAGTGACGAAATCGAGGTGGTTGAAGAATTCGTGTACTTGAACTCACTGGTGACCACCGATAACGATACCAGCAGAGAAATTCGGAGACGCATCATGGCAGGCAATCGTACGTACTTTGGACTCCGCAAAACGCTCCGATTGAATAGAGTTCGCCTCCGTATCAAACTGACCATCTAAAAAACCCTTATTATTATGGGGTCCCGTGGTTTGGTCAGCTACACGTCCGCTTTATAAGCGGACAGTCATGGGTTCGATTCCCAACCCCCATCAACCTCTCGTCAATCGCCAGAAGTGCAGTAGCAGTACGGTGTAATGGCGAACGCGTCTGAACAACACAGCTACCTGACGGCGACTGACAAACTGACCTACTTTTGGGAGGCATACCTCCAACTGACTCGATACATGGCAAACGGAACAAAGCATCTACATGGACTCACGATATGGACGAACGAACGGACGATGATATGGACAACAGGTAATCTAAAAATAGAATCTGAGTGGATTCTAAGAGACGAGAATATCACAGTAGATCTCGGCACAGTAGCGGTCGTCGAACACAGAGTACCTACTAAATAAATAAAGGAATAAAAAAAAACCATTATTAGACCGGTACTGCCGCTAACCGCAAGTCGAGCACATCTGTATATGAAGCCCCATATACAGATGTGCTCGACTTGCGGTTAGCGGCAGGGTAGTCCTCTACGGAAACGAGACCTGGACGATGCTCGTGGAGGACCAACGCGCAACGCGCAGTTTTCGAAAAGAACCCGAGCAGCACAATTCAAGTGCTGTGAAAGAGCTGAGGCTCGGAAGCCTCCTTTCAAGAGGCTCGGAAGCCTCCTTTCAAGAGGCTCGGAAGCCTCCTTTCAAGAGGCTCGGAAGCCTCCTTTCAAGAGCCTAAGTCCCCTCTCTTCAACAGGCTTGGAAGCCTTCTCTCAAGAGGCTCGGAAACCTCCTATCAAGAGGCTCGGAAGCTTCATTTCAAGAGGCTCGGAAGCCTCATTTCAAGAGGCTCGGAAGCCTCCTTTCAAGAGGCCTGGAAGCCTCCTTTCAAGAGGCTCGGAAGCTTCCTTTCAAGAGGCTCGGAAGCCTCCTTTCAAGAGGCTCGGAAGCCTCCTTTCAAGAGGCTCGGAAACCTCATTTCAAGAGGCTCGGAAGCCTCATTTCAAGAGGCTCGGAAGCCTCCTTTCAAGAGGCTCGGAAGCCTCCTTACAAAAGGCTCGAGAGCCTTCTTTCAAGAGGCTCGGAAGCCTCCTTTTAAGAGGCTTTGATGTAGAATCTGAATTTGAAAGTCAAAGTTTTTTTTTGCAACTCCGTGATTGACTAGATCAATCGTAATTGCACAGGATGGAGCATTGGAGTTGTTTTCCATCCTCAATGTGCACAGTTCGAGCACTCTAAATTTTTCAATGGTTTAATAACGACGCAGGTCACGTCCTTACGGTCATCGGGGATAGAGATGAAATGGTTATGCAGTCACTTGCTCACTATAAGCCGAGTTGCACTTGCCACGAGTTTTGAATTACGGGGGATAGAGTTATATGGCAGAGGTTCGTCTATATGATTGCTAAGTATATGATAGGAATGCATTGATTATTTATAGGAAACGAGCATTCCGTTCATTTCCAATTTTAACAGAATGTTTGAATAGCTGGTTGAAGGTAGGGGAACGGTTCGGCACTTCATCCCATTGCTCCTATTTCCATCCCATCAAAAACAAAGCAATGAAAAGGAATTTGTTTTGTTTCTTATTTTTGCATTTTTTTTTCACCAGTGAGCATGCTTGTTAGCAAAAGAAGCGACGAGGTTGGTGCTGTATTTCTTTGTTTTGCAATGAGATGAAAATATGTTCAGTGGGCTTTGGGACAGTTCGTCGAATGACATTTCGTCGAATGACGGTTAGTCGAATGACATTTAGTCGAAAGTACATTTGGTCGAAGGGACTTCGACTGAATTTCTTTTGACCAGGTGATATAGATTCATTGTAGTCGGTTAGAAGAGTTCACCAAAGTCAATATGCAGTCGGGAATATTCTCGAAATATTCACCATTTTCGTGATATTATTTATTCTTTTTATGAACCCATCATTCTTTGGGCAATATTGGAGTAACAATTATGTGACTTTCAAAAACACTGCAATAAACCATTTATTTTTTAATTGTTATTGACTAAAATACTTTTCTTTTAAATAGCTATTCGACGGAACGTCATTAGACTAAATGTGCCAATATTTTTAATGCTTAATTCTAAAATCTGATTTCGGCTAAATGTCCATTCGGCCAAATGTCCATTCGACGAAGTGTCCTTTCGACCAAATATAATTCGACCAAATGTCCTGCGTCTCTTAAGGATTAAAAAAAACATTTTCGACTAAATGTTCCTTCGACCAAATGTCCGTTCGACGTAATGTCCTTTCGACCAAATGTCATTCGACTAAATGTCATTCGACGAAATGTCTTTCGACGAAATGGTATAAATTCGTTCAGTGAAATGGAAAACGGAACAGTTCCCCTATATAGTAGAAGATGGAAAGGGTATGGACTCCATTTCCAGATCTAGCGATTGCTAGAACATGATTAGTAGTTTAGGAAAGGTTACAAAGTAGGAGAATGGAACGGGCCTGGGTTTGAATCCAAGGCCTCTTGCGTATGAAGCAGTAGCGGTAGCTACATGACCACCAAGCCCATCTATCTGAGTTTGAATTGCAAAGTTTCACAGAATAACGAAGAATCCAAACAACATTTTGCATAGCAAAATGTTGGGTAAGATTCCAGGTCTTTTTTTTCCATAGATCTTATGAGTTATGCTTATTTTCATTAACAGCGAAAAATATAGAGGCTACCTCCATGAATATAAAAGTTCGAAGGGGTAACTCCCTAAACAAGTTGGAAACCGCTGATCTAGTGCATTAATCGCCGAAGCCAACGTCATGGCAGAAAAAACACGTTCCTTACAAAAAAAGCTCCCAAACTCATGATCCCTTCTCCGTTAGAATGGGATATGAACATGATCCAGATTTTTTTTTTCATTTGATCGAGAAGCACTTCGGATTGTATTGTTGACAAATTCAATCCCTTGCCAGGTCGTTCAGGTCACTTGCTTTGACTCCAGCGAGCTCCAGCGCTCAGAGCATAAGTTAAAACGGATTAACATAATATTAATTCAGCTAAAATGATCAGGCAGAATTTCGAATCCAAATTAAAACATCCGATTTTTTTTTAATATGTTTGATGACGGTGGACGTCATACAAACGAGCAGCTTGTTTACATTTTCCGGTTTCCGGTACGCAATCATGCACAAGGACGATCCAATGCAATCGATTAATTGTTCGTTTAACAATAATTATAAAAACAAAAAAGAAAATTCAGGTGGTATTAGAAAAGCCAACCGTGTAAAAAAAAAATTGGGTGTAATAATTACAGATGAAAACTTTTGTCGCTTATAGTTCTATTAATCAAACGAATGTGGGAATGACCATAAACATCAAAAATATCGAAAATGTATACATAATGTACATCTATATACATAAAAATGAATTTCTGTCTGTCTGAACCTTACAGACTCCGAAACTACTGAACCGATCGGCGTGAAAATTTGTATGCAGAGGTTTTTGGGGCCGGGGAAGGTTCTTAAGATGGTTCGAGACCCCTCCCCCTTTTGGAAAGAGGGACTCCCATACAAAAAAAAACACCTATTTCTTCATAATTCAAACATTAATCAAGCAAATGGAATCAAATCTGGTATGTGGAGGTTTTGGAAGAGAAGATATTTTTCTGTGGTGGTTCGGATCAGAAAATAAATCAATTTTAGGCGAAACGAAGTTCGTCGGGTTTGCTAGTGTATTCATATAAATTGCAAACCGTCTCCGTTCATATCTTTGTTGAATGAACATAATCATAGAATACGCCATATTACTTGAGCTGATTATTGAAAATGTGACATGCTAGAGAAAATACAACATCATATTCACATTTAATACAGCTTAATCCGATGAAAACATATTATTTTACCGCTTGGGCAAATAGGGTAAGGGAGGTATTTTGGACCACTTTAGGAGATGGCCGAACAATTTTGTCGAATAAAAGTTAGATTTTGTAATAATACTTGATCAATTCCCTAT
Source organism: Armigeres subalbatus (assembly GCF_024139115.2). Lineage (NCBI taxonomy): Eukaryota > Metazoa > Arthropoda > Insecta > Diptera > Culicidae > Armigeres > Armigeres subalbatus. Next base: position 155,568,018 of record NC_085140.1, on the reverse strand, counting down.
GCAACTAAAAAGTGGTGAATGCTAAGTAGGATTTGTAGGTAAAAATGTTGTAAATCCCACTGAAAGAACCAAACTACCATAAATTCTGAAGATATGTAAGATTTAATTTTGGACCACCTGTTGAACATATTTTGGACCACTCGAACAATTTTGTATTGCTTGCAAAGTTATGTTACTATTGGATTAAATTAGTGATCTCCAGCATTTTCGGCGTTTTCATCCTGAAAGTCCTTGTGAAGCAATACATTTTTATAAGCATTCAAAGCTTAGAACAATATCTACAAGCTTAGGGTATTGAAACTAATTTCAATGTCAGTACCACTCGGTACAGCATCATCAAAGCAAAACAAACTTGTGGCCCATTGCCGTGATGTATACACCTGCATACATACCCTGCATATTTTTTATGTAGTTTGTTAGATCTGTTCCATTTGCGCCATTGATAGTAGTGGGTTGCCTGGTTCTTCCTTGCTCATTGCATATTCTTTTTCAAAACGAAACATAATCGTAGAACGCGGAACTCTGTTGCATTGGCAAACAGCACGGACGGAGAGCTATAGCAAAGATTGGTTCTTGTCGTAGAGATTTCTCAACTATTCTGCTCACAATCGCATATTATGGGACAAATATGGATAGGAATTACAGCAAAGGTGGGACTGATATGCGATCATAGGCAGTATTTTCGTACGGAAATAATAAAAGCAGTTACATGTTGGGTTAATAGACATTTTTTATGGCTTATATCAATGAACGGTAAGTTATATATGCGGTATGAACAGTAGTTTATGAATGGTTTGATACTAGAGAAACAAATGGTTGCTAAAACAAAAGTTTAAGAGATCTAGAACTTAAAAAGAAGATATGTCGAAAATATGTTCGGTTCAATAAAAAATGAACCTATTTTGGACATGCCTCAGAATACTGTTTTTAAACTTACAATGTTTCGTTCGAGATATGAAACTGCTTCAATTAGGTTTTAATGAGTCAACAACATCATTAACGTGGTTTAAATCTATGTACAAATAAACTTACAGCTTTTGAAAGTTGACTTCAATTTTACAATGTCGTCTTATTTTTGGTCTAATCCAGCCGGCATGGGTAAATACGTGAAAATATTCTTAATGATTGCAATATTTTATAAGAAACAAATGTAGGAAATGCCTTATGGATAGTTTCTTTGTGCAATAAAATTTAAATATTGCACGTTTTATTTAGTTTTGTTTGATATAAATACAAAATTCAGCTAGGTGGTCCAAAATAAGAGCCCGGTCCAAAATACAGCCGTTACCCTAGATTGTTTTAAATACTTTTTTTTTGTTTTCCTTTCAGAATTGTCCGCAGAAGCATCGATGCAAGCTTTTGAATGTGACTTGCATCAAACATGTTTTTGTATAATTTCAAATAACTAATTTGTAGGAAATTCTTTGTTATTGTGTTATTGCCCCAAACTCAGCACATTTCGACAGATCAGACGTGTGTGGACCATTGGGGATGTAATGTCTGATTGACTTATAATTAAACACTTTCCATCTTTCGATACATAATTTATCCCATCACGAAAGAAAATAATAATGCACCATTTTCATAGATTGTTTTTATTAACATTTGTGCCTTCTACCAAAAAATCGCAGTTTTACAGAAATAAGTATCGAGTTAATTCGCTTTTCATTCCTTCAGATAAAGAACCGGAACAATTCCCCATGATGATCTGGTTTGGTTGGTTTTGAGAGATAAAACATGGAATACGATGCTATCCTAAATCGATGTTCGCATCGCAATTATGAGCTTATAAAATATGGATTGTTTAATCCCCGAGATCGATGGTATCAAAACACAATATAAACAACACTAATCTCTGTAACGCGACACAATGTGCATACTACAGATGTGAATTTATATATTGTGTCACCTGACGGGTTCTGCTTTGATTGAAATAATGATGGACCATAAAAAAATGACGTTTTCCATAGATAATTCAATAATTACCAATGACGAAATTGTGGAAGGAATGAAATCAATTCAAATTTGCGATACACAATCTTTCCCAAAACTTAAATACCTACATATTGAAAATTTCAAATTATTAGAAATTATTAAATATTCCATTAAATAAAAGTAAATTTTAATAAAATAAGTTCCAGCAAATTGTTGGATATGGAATAAAAATGATATGCGTTAAATTACTATACACAAGTTTTCATTGTTCTGTTAAGAACTCGATGATTAAGAAGAAAAAGAAAAAAAGAGGTAGAGAAAGGAAAGGAAGAGAAAAAGGCAAATGAAGTAGGGGAAGAAGATGATTACTACCGTCATCGGGGGTGACAATAGATCTAAGGGTGAGAATGGGTCATCGCTCTCACTGACAGTCTGGAAGTTCCATAACAAACTCGTTCAAAAAGGGCTCTTATATTTTAGTTTTCTTGCCTTGCCTTTACATTCAATCTATTCTACAATCATTGTAAGTAGTTGAAACAGTGACCCATTCTCACCCCCATTTGATCCATTATTACCTTCGACGATGGTATGTATTAACATTTCACTTCAAATCAAGTGTCCTGTGTACTGCTAGGAGAACATAGAGCCAACGTAAAAGAGCTCCATATTGGGCGGCTGTTCGCATTAGCTTTGACCTAAGCCGAAGTCAGATTCCTGCCGACTTCCTTTATTTCTTTGTTGAGCCTACGTCGCCACGAGCCCCTGGGTCTGCCTCTGCCGCGATGTCCTGCTGGATTCTATAAGTCCGGCGCTTGCTTGCATATTTATTTCGTATCCGCTTTTCGTGGGGCTCTCCTTAGCCGTGCGGTAAGATGCGCGGCTACAAAGCAAGACCATGCTGAGGGTGGCTGGGTTCGATTCTCAGTGCCGGTCTAGGAAATTTTCGGATTGGAAATTGTCTCGACTTCCCTGGGAATAAAAGTATCATCGTGCTAGCCTCATGATATACGAATGCAAAAATGGTAACCTGGCTTAGAAACCTTGCAGTTAATAACTGTGGAAGTGCTTAATGAACACTAAGCTGCAAGGCGGCTCTGTCCCAGTGGGGATGTAATGCCAATAAGAAGAAGAAGTGCTTCTGAAACTGGAAAGTGCCTTTAATGTGACTCGATGTATTGTCAGTGTCGTCAATGTAATTTATTAGTACGTGAGGCCAACATGATGATACTTTTATGCCCAGGGAAGTCGAGACAATCTCCAATCCGAAAATTTCCTAGACCGGCACCGGGAATCGAACCCAGTCACCCTCAGGATGGTCTTGCTTTGTAGCCGCGCGTCTTGCCGCACGGCTAAGGAGGGCCACTTTTTTTCAGAAACACACAATGTTTCATTTTCGTTTCAGTAGTGTCGCAATATGCCACGCATCTGACTTCTTGTGTTATTTGGAATTCCATGTGTTTCATATCAGCAACAAAACAGATAAGTTTCAGAATTAATAACACTTGGGTTCATTGCTGTCACGACAATGTTTTTGATATGTTGCAAAATACTCTAAGCTCAGCTGAGCAATATTTTATTTTAACAGTCCTCTGCATGTTCTGTACAATGGCGTACCTGAGCAGCACACATGTTGCACAAAAGTGTCTGTGACCTATATGCAACCGAATTTAGTCACATTTGAGTTGCTGCAACCAAATCGGGCTGAATTGTGCTGCTAGGGTAATGAAGTTACAAAAGATTTTGTTGTTTATGTAGTACACTTGTAGCAGAATATCCAAATGGAATTGATGGTGTGATGGTAATAGTAGAAGGTTGCAAATCTCGAAATCCATGGTTTGATTCCCGGTTGGTTTTTGTGTTTATATTTTCATTCGCAAGATGCTGCAAATAGAAGTTCCAAATACGACGTGTTGTGCATAACTCAGACCTTTATTATGTTACCGCACAGTTGTTGCTAGGGGAAGGGGGGGGGGGGGGGTTAATCATATTGATAATATTCACATTTCAAAAAAGTGGTGATATTTTGTTGCCGGAAAACTCATGAGGCAAAACGCCTTTTAGCTGGCAGCTCCTAGGGAACAAAGCACCACGCGTCGGCGAATCAGCATTCCGGTATGGAGAGTGCGTGGAGACGCAAGTACATTGTAGGCTAGTACCACTAGGGCGTTTTGCCTCGCCAAAATGTTAGATGTTTCTTCAAAATGTGGAAATTTTCGGTTTCTCCAACCTTCCCATACACTATTTTGAAACTTTATTCGCCTAATCTACATAATTTTAGATTAGATGGGGGCCCTCCTTAGCCGTGCGGTAAGACGCGCGGCTACAAAGCAAGACCATGCTGAGGGTGGCTGGGCCCGGTGCCGGTCTAGGCAATTTTCGAATTGGAAATTGTCTCGACTTCCCTGGGCATAAAAGTATCATCGTGCTAGCCTCATGATATACGAATGCAAAAATGGTAACTTGGCTTAGAAACCTCGCAGTTAATAACTGTGGAAGTGCAATGAACACTAAGCTGCGAGGCGGCTCTGTCCCAGTGTGGGGATGTAATGCCAATAATAAGAAGAAGAACATAATTTTAAATCTAGTTTTGTTTTTTTTTTTTAACTATTTCGTTTATTTGATTGGCTCAGGCGTGTATGACACTTAACGGAGCCGATACTCTTTATGATATTTACAATCTTCTTCTTCTTCTTCTTCTTCTTATTGGCATTACATCCCCACACTGGGGCAGAGCTGCGAGGCGAGTGTTCATTAAGCACTTCCACAGTTATTAACTGCGAGGTTTCTAAGCCAGACTACCATTTTTGCATTCGTATATCATGAGGCTAACACGATGATACTTTTATGCCCAGGGAAGTCGAGACAATTTCTAATCCGAAAATTGCCTAGACCGGCACCGGGAATCGAACCCAGCCACCCTCAGCATGGTCTTGCTTTGTAGCCGCGCGTCTTACCGCACGACTAAGGAGGGCCCCCTTTACAATCTATATCATTATTATCAACAGTTAGTAAGGGGTGAGGGACATATACCAAGATACTCGTGGTGACTCAAGGTTAGATTGCGTAAATTCAGGAGGGAAGAGGTTGGGATTTAGGTTTGAGGTATTACTCCGAGTATATGACGTCATTAACAGTATTGCGTAGCGTCGTGCTCAAGCTGTCTAATTTTGTTACGGCCATCTTAATTACGGTAAATATGTGGGAAACCCCAAAAGGCGTTTTGCCTCGGGGGGCGTTTTGGGGCCTCTTCCCCTACTCACTGAGTAACTAGTAATGTTGCTTGGTGCTGCCATGGCTGCCAAAATATTGAATATGTGTTTGATCTCCTCCACTGCTTGCCCGGCTACCGTAAAGTTGAAGGGGTTGTTCGTGTTGAAATCCAACGATTTGGTCTAGTTGACGGTGATGTGTAAACACCAAACTAAGAAAATGGCGTTATGTCACTCTTTCAAATAACGGCAGTTTTGTGGAAGTTTGTTTATGCAACAAAGTGGATGGTAGCATGCAGTAGATGCATAAGTATTAGATTGCTAATGTCGTTCCTGTTCGCGTGACTAACATCTAGGTCACTTTGATCTGGCAGCCAAAGTACCGGTACTACAAGTGTCAAATTAATGTAGGTAATGAAACAAAACATGCACTACAACATTATGCATAACAAACCGACAAGTTAGGCTTGTGGAAGCATATTTTGGCAAAATACTTTTAATGACTACAGCGCCACTAGCGTTCTAGTACTTATGCTTCTACTTAGCATGCTGTGGCCGAGCGGTATTTTTTTCAAGCATCGTTTCCTGTCACCAAAAAAAGGAAAAATCTAGTGAAAATTCAAGTCTGTTTTTGGAAAGCGGGGTAGTGCAAAAGCACAATATTTGTTATTCCTCTGCATACTTGAGTCGTAGCGTTAAGGAAGATCCTATCTAACGAACAGGATTTTCTCAAGCTATCGATGTTGGAATACAGCTGAAATTTTGCAGTTCAGGAGATCCGTTTCATTCACGCGGACTGTGAAGTCGTTTCTCCTGAATATACAGGGAGCAGGAAACCGAAACTAGGGATGATGATTCCTCGAGACCGCATTGATGGACCTAAGCGACGGGGACAACAGTATGATCGGAAGAAAATGCAGCTGAGTGACAAAGGTTTGATACTAGAAAAACATCGATAAAGTCGTTCCTCCTCTAATTTATTTTCAGTCCTTAACAACTACACAATTTTTAAGCAGACACACATTTTTTCAGTCGTTGTGCCATTTTCACTTACCTATAATTGAAACCTTGAGAAGCGTTGGTGTAAGCTATAAATAGCTGTAAATACTTTCTTTATTTGAATATTTTAACTAAATTAATATTTGAAAACTGATGCAGGCGACTACGGATAAAAAATGCACATTCTCCTACTATTTAGGGGTAGCAGGGACTATGTTCAAGGGCTTGACGATCCCTCCCCAGGCCATCTGCGAGTTGTGGGGCTTGCCTAGGATGTGGTGGGGTTTGACAGTGGGCCCTGTTAAATTCCTATAAAAAGCTGCATGTATCCGCAAGTAGGCCCCATCAAAGTGACCGTGTGCCACTCAAAGCGCACAAGCCCAAGTCCTGGTGTCAGGTGGGACGCTAAACAGCCCTGACACGACGGCCCTCCGACGAGACAGGAGGTTTGCGCAGGCCCAATAAGACGCCTGGAAAACCAATCATTACGAACAATATAAGAGATAATGCGACTCGATATAATTGGCAAAGACCTAGGCGACGAATAATGGATCACGATTGGAAGCTTGAAACATGGAACTGCAAGTCGCTAGGTTTCGCAGGTTGCGACAGGATGATCTACGATGAATTACATCCCCGCAACTTCGACGTCGTGGCACTGCAGGCTTCATAGTGCTAGGTAAGATGCGCCATCGTGTGATTGGGTGGCAGCCAATCAACGCAAGGATGTGCAAGCTGAGCATTAAAAGCCGTTTCTTCAACTATAGCATCATCAACGTGCACTGCCCACACGAAGGGAGACCCGACGACCCGACGAGAAAGAAGCGTTCTACGCACAACTGGAGCAGACATACGATGGATGCCCACTGCGGGACGTCAAAATCGTCATCGGTGACATGAACGCACAGGTAGGAAGTGAGGAAATGTATAGACCGGTCATCGGACCGGATAGTCTGCACACCGTATCGAATGACAACGGCCAACGATGCATAAACTTCGCAGCCTCCCGCGGAATGGTAGTCAGAAGCACCTTACTTCCCCGCAAAAATATCCACAAGGCCATATAGAGATCACCCAACAAAGAAACGGGAAACCAAATCGACCACGTTCTAATCGACGGTAAATCCGTCTCCGACATCACGAATGTCCGTACTTACGGCAGTGCGAATATTGAATCCGACCACTACCTCGTTGCAGTATGCCTGTGCTCAAAACTCTCGACGGTGTACAACACGCGTCGAAGTCGGACGCCGCGGCTTAACATTGGGCGACTACGAGATGGTCGACTAGCCCAAGAATACGCGCAGCAGCTGGAAGTGGCAATACGGTAATACGGAGAGCAGGGATTAACACGAGTGGTACAATTTTCAATAAATCCGTCCAGCTATTTGGCTTCGCCGACGACATAGATATTATGGCACGTAACTTTGAAAATATGGAGGAAGCCTACATCAGACTGAAGAGGGAAGCCAAGCGGATCGGACTAGCCATCAACACGTCGAAGACAAAGTACATGATTGGAAGAAGTTCAAGAGAAGACAATGTGAGCCACCCACCGCGAGTTTGCATCGGTGGTGACGAAATCGAGGTAGTAGAAGAATTTGTGTACTTGGGCTCACTGGCGACTGCCGAAAATGATACCAGCAGAGAAATTCGGAGACGCATCATGGCTGGAAATCGTACATACTTTGGACTCCGCAAGACGCTCCGATCGAATAGAGTTCGCCGCCGTACCAAACTAACAATCTACAAAACGTTCATTAGACCTGTAGTCCGGATACGAGACCTGGACGACGCTCGTGGAGGACCAACGCGCACTTGGAGTTTTCGAAAGGAAAGTGCTGCGTATCATCTATGGTGGAGTGCAGATGGCGGACGGTACGTGGAGGAGGCGAATGAACCACGAGTTGCATCAGCTGCTGGCTGGGAGAACCATCCATCGTTCACACCGCGAAAATCGGACGACTGCTGTGGACCGGGCACGTAGCCAGAATGTCGGACAGTAACCCGGTTAAAATGGTTCTCGACAACGATCCGACGGGCACAAGAAGGCGAGGTGCGCAGCGGGCAAGGTGGATCGATCAGGTGGAAGATGACTTGCGGACCCTCCGTAGACTGCGTGGTTAGCGACGTGTATCGAACAATACGCAATTATTTTCTCTTTTCGCTATACTTTGACATAAGAAAATATAGAACAGATATTTTTGTCCATTTACACATCAATATACAGAGTACACTGCGTGGAGCATTCACATGAAAGCAGTGGTAAACATTAAGCAAATGCGACTTGTTAAAAATACAACCCTACATGAATACCCCTATATGTATATTATGTAGTGTTTTACAGTCTACTCTGTATTTCGCCTTTGGCGTATTAAAATCCTCATCTAGGGCTTATTTCCTAGACACTTGGTCCATTCTTCTTTTCAATTGTATTTCCTGTTTAATTCAAGTTCCAATTCAAGTGGTATCTAACCGCTTAAAAAACCTTTATGAGATTTGTCATCATATTCCATAATTCTAGATTTCGGCGCCCTCCTAAGGCCTGGCGCGCTTGGCGGGGCCAACCCCACCATGCGCTACAGTGATGCCTCTTATACATTTATATGTTGTTTTTTTTAATCTTTCGTTTATTTGGAAGGCTCATTTTTCGTGAGGCGTTACGGAGTCGAAATCAAGTTTAACAATACATTTCTCGATTCTTATACATATTGTTAGTTTTGGATTTATATGTTGTTGTAATAGTTATCTTGAAATGTTTACAAAAGTTAAAACAATTTCAATTTCAATCTAAGGGATGTATATTAAATTATTGCCTTCAATTTGTTTTCTGTATTGAAAGTTTTATTTTTTATTTTTACTGAGAGCGAATTTTGCCACCTTCTGGATGTTGATACTGAATGGAATTAAAATGTCTATGCAGATCTGCATAAAAACAAATATTGGTGTTATTCTTTTGCGAGGATTAGAAAACTGAAATTGCTGTTCGAATTGCTTAACAAGCGATGAGGCTAGTAGCCGCATTGGGAATTTGATACGGGACAGTAGTAACATGACTACGATAACATACAATATGATTGTTCTTTGCAGCAACATTATTTATCAGCAAGATTTACAAGATTTACATCACAATTTACAATTTTGGTACAGATTTATCATTTTCAAGTCCATTATTGGTCATTGCAAAAAATAGCGTGTGCAACGCGTAGCAAAACTCGATTTTTCAGCACTCGTAGTGTTTAATCCAACTCGGCAAGCCAGCATCATATCTTTTTGTGTGTCTTCATGGAAAAATCAATTCTAATGCCGCTTTCAAATCCAAGTCCATAATCAATTTACTATGGTAAACATTACCACGCAACGATGTAGCATGGGTTGTCCATAAATCACCGATTTTACAATTAAGTACGCAATTTCTCATTTGATATCGTTTGTTTACTATCGCATATTGAAACCAATATCCATCCGAAGTCCATCGACAATAAAAAAGTAGAACCGGATAAAAAAGTTCGTTTTTTAAACCCACGCCTCCTGCATCTGAGACAATAACGATCTGCCCCAAAAACGCTGCGCCCGAATTGGCATCGTCCACGTTGGTGAGTTGTTTGGATTTATTGCCGCCCGCCACAGTGCAGTGAAATGTGTTTTGTTCGCCATCCTACCACCGGATTCGTCGTCGTCGGTTTGAGCGCACAAACAGCTTCTTTCGGGCGAAATATGTCAGTAGAAATGGTAGAAATTGAAAAGTTGATGCAGGATGTTTGCATTGTCATGCGGCATGGGGGGTGAAAATTTGTACACAATCATCAACGAGACGTTTGCTTCCGCTTCAATTTTGAGGCGCGGAATAAAGTTGGTTTCAACAACAATTTTTTATGCATGAGTGTGAGCTTGATTAACTGTTTTTGATCACTTATTTTTATACTGAGGAATAATTCCCCAACATTTTAAACTGGTTGGCGAAATGGATGCTGTACATATTTGTTATAGACGGAAGTTATTAATAATCGGGTTCACCTAACGATGAAAATGAACCTAACGATGATGTGGCGATATTGCTAAATGGCTTTATTCATTAGGTATACAGCAATTCTGGATTAATACACTGTTGCATCATAGCTTTTGGAAAAAGCAGTAGATTATAAACAGAAACATGACAGCTGTCTATATAATGACCACGTTTATTGAATGGTATCGGAATCTCTTGCTTATCAGTGTTCATTAGTGCTAAGCTAGGGAATTATTCAACAACTATATCAACTAGCATAATGGTTTTCTTGCTCGAAGGACCAAAAAAGCATTAAAAATGAGTTTGTTTGCTGAGCTAAAGCGATAATATGGCGAAAGCCATAAAAACAGCTAAGATAAGAAAAAGATAACCTTTCAATTTACGTTTATTTGAAAAATTTAAAAAGTGTATAGATGAGTGAAAATAATTTTTATGTACGATAAAGGCGCCATCCCGCAACGTGTATTAATTTTCTCTATTTCAAACGGTTATATGTACTTCCAATAAATGTTTAATGACTATCGCTATGGTACACTCGTTCGTGGTTATCTTCGAAAGCTAAAACCAAGTTCAAACTAAATAATGACCAACTATTGATTTCCCCCCATTTAATCCTCTGTGCGTCCAAACGTCTAGATTTATCGGTAACTCACCGTGCAATTTCTAGATGGTATGAATGTTTAATTAATTTGCTCACCTGCTGTCTAGCGCAGCGGTTCCATTGATCTACTTTCTGCAGTCTATATCGCATCAATCAACTAACACAATTCAACTCGTTATTATTTATGGAAATCGACTTTGCGGATGAAAAATAATGCGGTTCATTTTTGAGATTATTATTTTTTATACAAACAACCGTAATGCATCTCCGCAGTATAATTTAAACACAGCAATTTGGCACTATGTGGCTGTGTTATTGGTATCCTGCCGTGAATCGCATATTTGTCCCATATGAATAGGAAACCCAGCAAAAGTGGGACAGATATGCGATTAACGGCAGTATACGATGAAATATCGACGTCATTTGTTACCTTAGATGGATTAAAGCAGGGTGATGCACTCTCGAACCTACTGTTCAATATAGCACTCGAGGGAGCGATTAGGAGAGCTGGTGTGCAAAGAAGCGGTACCATTATCACAAAATCGCATATGCTCCTGGGATTTGCGGACGATATCGATATTATCGGAATTGATCGCCGTGCCGTGGAAGAGGCTTTTGCGCCTTTTAAGAGGGAGACAGCGAGGATTGGACTCACGATCAATACCAGCAAAACGAAGTACATAGTCGCTGGCAGACAACGTGGGTTCATTAGTGGTGGTGGTAGCGAAATAGTGCTGGATGGTGAAAAATTTGAAGTGGTAGAAGAATTTGTGTATCTTGGAACATTAGTGACGTGCGATAATGATGGGTAACAGCGAGGTGAAAAGGCGTATTGCAGCTGCAAATAGGGCTTATTACGGACTTCTTAACCAGCTTAAGTTCCGTAGTCTGCAAACGAAAACAAAACTCGCGCTGTATACTACTCTGATTCTTCCGGTGGCTTTATACGGCCATGAGACATGGACGTTAAAGGAGGCTGATCGGAGAGCTCTCGGAGTGTTTGAGCGTAAGGTGCTGCGGGCAATACACGGCGGTAAACAGGAGAACGGTATCTGGCGGCGTCGCATGAATCACGAATTGTACCAGGTGTATAAAAGGCTGGATATTATTAAGCTTATACAACACGGCAGACTACGGTGGGATGGTCACGTTGTTCGTATGCCGGAAGAACGTCAAGCGAAGATAATATTTAGTAGAGAACCCGGAAGAGGCCGCAGGCTTCGTGGAAGGCCACGTACACGATGGCTTTTTGCAGTTGAAGAGGACCTGAGGGCGCTCAATGTTCTGGGCGACTGGAAGCGATTGGCCCAGGATCGAGTCCAGTGGAGAAGGATACTCCATTCGGCGTAGGTTCATCGAAGAGCTGTATTCCATCAAGTATCAAGTAAGTAAGTACGAGTTAAGAAAACAGAAATGCCTTTTCTATATATAGAAACATTTGTTCCACACTTAATGAGCATAGATGTTCAATTCTACGTGTCCTGAAGCTTAACATTTTTCACATTTCTCAGCTGAATTAAAACATTTGAAATTCATTTGATCCCGAGTTCTATCTTATCAACATTTTGTAAGATGTAATACGGTTAACAGCTTTTCTCGGAAGGAAAAGAAAGCCTTAGTTCACTACCAGAACTTGCACCACTATCAGGAGGATTCGATGTGTGGATCGGAGTTGAGGTGTGAGTGTAGTCATGCCTCACGCTATGTTTAAAGGCAACTATTATGCAAAGTTATTGCACCTCGGATGTTAAGCCGTTAGATCATAGTTTTTGACCTCTAGTTTAAGGATCTGTGTCGATTAAAATATTTCATCGGTGAAAATTTGACTTTTTTACTATTTAAGGTAATATTTTTACCCTAAAAACCTTATTTGATTTTTTTTAAATTTTTTGAAACAAGTTATATAAAATCCAACCAATAATTTTATTTCCTGATGCTTCAAGAAACATTTTCATATGAAAACATTTTTCATATGATGAAAGTAGCAGAAGTTATACTAGAAATACTGTTGACACCGAAAATATATTTTATTTTTCGATAGCGAATTCTTGTGTAGCTGCATATCTCATACGTGTCTATTAAAAAACAGCAACCCTGCACCGTCCACTTATTACCATAGCAACAGAATTCAACGTTGGACAGATCAAGAAAGATGCTCGATTATATTTCAATTGTGTTTATAATCATCTTCTGGAAGGAGGAGACTATGACAAAATTTTAGACAAAACCCCTCCTCCAGCGCTTGTGGGATTATTGGTCTACCAAATTCTCGGCCCTGTGGCCTGGAACAATAAAACCATCAAGACAAATCCAAAGTCTGGACATCAGAGGGTAATTTAATCCATCACGTTAACTTGGTTTCACTGAGCGTTACTGCCGAAGTCTTTTAGTTAAACGGGGTGTTTTGAAAGGAAAATAATACAATGGTTATTATAAAGTATTGGAGAGTCTACCACAGGTAGTTGATTGTTGTTTTAGTGTAAAATTTCTGGACTTCTATTCAGACGCCATACGAGATTTTTGTGACAGTTGGATAGCAGCCGGGTTACCAATCACCGAAAAATTTCATATTTTGCAATTCCATGTTCTTGAATTTTGTGAGCGCATCACAGAGAGGCCTTACAAAGTACACGGAGCAAACAACGGAAGCCATCCACGAAAATTTTCATACTATTTAGCAAAACTAGAAAATGCCAGATAACCACGAACAGAATGCAAGTAAACTGTTATCCACGATGGTAGCATATACAAGTGGTCACATTGAGGCTAAATCAAGTTTGAAATACAGAACATAAAAACTACTTCGAACTAGTTCGTAGTTTTAATTTTTGCTGATTTGTTGATTTGGAATGTTAAAAAGTGATATTATGTTCTTAAATTCAATAATACTTCTTCTTATTGGCATTACATCAACCACTCTGGCATATCCTGCCTCGGAGTTTAGTGTTCATTTAGCACTTCCACAGTTATTAACAGCGAGGTTTCTAGCCCAAGTTACCATTTTCGCATTCGTATATTATGAGACTACGATGATACTTTATGCCCAGGGAAGGCGAGAGATTTCCTAGACAAGACCGGGAATCGAACCTAGCCACTTTTAGCATGGTCTTGCAGTGTAGCAGTGCATCTTACCGCACGGCTGAGGAAGGCTCAATATCTATTCATAATAAACCTTAAGTTCATTTAAAACGGCAGTAATTTTAATATAACTTCTACTATTTTCATCATATGAAAAATGTTTTTATATGAAAATGTTTCTTAAAGCATCAGGAAGAAAAAAATAATGGTTGGATTTTATATAACTTGTTTCAAAAAAATTAAAAAAATCAAATGAAGTTTTTAGGGTAGAAATAGTTGCTTTTAAACATAGCGTGTGCCTTCGATGATTGACACTCGAAAAAAACTGACTGAAATTGAGGATAATAAATCATGTGGCCGAATTTTTATTTGGATTTCTAAACTAACTAACTAAACTAAATTCCTTTGCACCCATGTTGTCCTTCACATGGTGTCATATGAGTGTTTTCAGTGCAACCTTGCGAGATATTTTGGTGTTAAAAATATACTATATTGATGATCGCAAACCCCTAATTTACTTCTATAAATTGAAATTATTGTTATGATTTTTTAGTTGAATGCTTTTTATGTGCTGAATAAGTTTCTAGAACATCGTTGACCTAAAAAATTCAACTATGCAAAGTTCTTCATTGTTTGCCAGTTTTATAGGAATAAATGACCTATTATCTAAAATTAAGTCATACTTTGTTCGTTTCAATAGATAGATCCGTTGTGTCTATGACAAAGCTGCTCTGTGCATTATTTCTGACAACTTTCCCAACGACTCCATTTTATTTACAACCAATTTTGAAAAAATAAAAATTGTTCTGCTTTGTACGACTGGTACAGTACGGCCCATAAAAAAATGCAAAAATATTTTTTAACTTATGTTTTTGTACATTAAATGGTTATTTCTACTATTCATATATATGTATGTAAGCAAACGTATCATGAAAAAAAAAACATTTGTATCTAGTGAATGTATTAATTTAAAAAAAGTGACTATGTAACAAAGCCTCTCAACAATGTAACTACGTAACTATAATTTTGATGTTTTGGCATTTTTTATGGACCATACTGTAATTGAATTATTTTTAGTGTGTTTTTATATTTCGAGAAGTGCGCAGAACGATCGCGCGATCATTCGGAATAATTTGTTCTGCATTGTGCGACCGTGAAATTAATTAACTTGTGCGCGCTTGGGAGTATTTTAGGTTACATGCCGGTTTAATAAGTAGAAACGTGAGTATAGTATTTTCAATGCGCGTATTTATATCCCATCCCATAGATCGCATCGCTTACCGAGGAGAATCTAGATAGAATATCCTTTATAACTAACATTATTTCCAATCCCAAGACAATAGTGGAGATTCAAAGTCGAACTAACAATCCTTCCCTTCCTATATGACCGTAAGGACGTGACCGGCGCCGTTATTGACTAAAAATATTGGAGCTTCCGAAACGTGTATATTGAGCAGTGATAATTAACCCCAATCTCCATTCGTTTGGTTCTCTGTACACTTTCGCTAGGATTGTACGACAATTCCCCGAAAACCAATTCCCCGAAGGCATTTTCCCCGAATATAATTTCCCCGAATGTAACAATTCCCCGAATGCAATTTCCCCGAATGTAACAATTCCCCGAAAGTAACATTTCCCCGAATGGAACAATTCCCCGAAAACGTAGTACCTCTTACAAACTCATTTTCGCAATCGACTGTATGCGTCCGAAAAAAAAAGCAGCGTTTAAAGATACGTTTAAGACACACTTAACCAGGGCAATATCCTTTGGTGAAGATGGGCGTGGCCAGGAGAAGTAATCCTCGCTTTCGTGATTTTTATCCTAGGTTAAAATCAAGGATCACACCTTTCTTGATCACTGATAGCAACTTGAATAAGGATTTTAAAAGAAAAACATGACACTAGTGTCCTGTCTACAAAGTACACCGTAACTGTGCTACGCTTATCAGATCAATATCCTTTCGTAGGTAAAGGTGGATCGATCAGGTGGAAGATGACTTGTGGACCCTTCGTAGACTGCGTGGTTGGCGACGTGTAGCCATGGACCGAGCCGAATGGAGAAAACTCTTATATACCGCACAGGCCACTTCGGCCTTAGTCTGATTAAATAATAATAAAAATAATAATATCCTTTCGTAGTAATAGATGTTCTTGATCCTCTAAGATGTGTTTTAAAATTTTAAAAATATCAGGGTAGAATGATTTTCAATGTGCTTTTTGATCTACAGGGGATGGACAAAATAATTAGGATAGGCAAATTTTGGGTAAAATTAGATGTGTTGTAACTATCTTAGTTATCATCCGATTTTGACAATTCAGGCATGCCTGAACTAGAAAATTAATGCAGTTTGACGGTATGTCCATGGAACCGACTATGGCCACCAGATTCCGGAGATATTCCGGGTTTTCGGAGTGAGTTCAAAACCGTAAATTTGAGGTGGATATTAGGAGAAGTTGTGGTTAAAAATTGAATAATAATTAGTAATCACAAATGAAGTAGGGCTCTTGCTGATTGGAACCATATATTGAGATTTGGAATCGGACCAGAATCAAGTGAGATATGGCCATTTCTTTACAAATCGGTTCCGATCGATACTTATCAAAGGGTCAGGCCACAACTTCATTTGAATCTCGCTTTATGATAGATCGGCCACTATGATTTTTATTCTAGAAGGGCTCTCATGTGTCCAGAATGCAAAACCAATTGAATAAACGGATCCTGGGTTGCTGGGATGTCCCCAGGGAACCTGTGAATGGGGACATTAAAGTTTTAACACCAAAATCAGTCATTCGACGGCTCTTTTTCATGGTTTTCGATCAGGAAGCGAAGTATGAATATAAAATGGTCCATTGGCAGCTCTGACCGCTTCCAGGATCTACAGATTGGCCCAGGGAACCTGTTGAAGGGACATTTAGTTTTAGCACCAAAACTAGTCATTCGATGGCTCTTTTTCATGTTTTCGATCGGGAAACGAAGTATGAATATAAAATGGTCCATTGACGGCTCTGACCGCTTACAGGCTCTACGGATTGGCCCCGGGGAACCTGTTGAAGGGGACATTTTAGTTTTACCACCAAAACATGTTGTTCGACGGCTCTTTTTTCATGGTTTTCGATCAGGAAGCGAAGTATGAATATAAAATGGTCAATTTACGGTTCTGACCGCTTCCAGGACCTACGGATTGGCCCCGGGAACCTGTGGAAGGGGACATTTTATTTTTACCACCAAAACAAGTCGTTCGACGGCTCTTTTTTCATGGTTTTCGATCAGGAAGCGAAGTATGAATATAAAATGGTCAATTTACAGTTCTGACCGCTTCCAGGACCTACAGATTGGCCCCAGGAACCTGCGGAAGGGACATTTTATTTTACCACCAAAGCCAGTCGTTCGTCGGCTTTTTTTTCATGGTTTCGATCAGGAAGCGAAGTATGAATATAAAATGGTCCATTGTCAGCTCTGACCGCTTTCAAGATCTACGGATTGGCCCTGGGAACCTGTGGAAGGGACATTTAGTTTTATCACCAAAACCAGTCGTTCGACGTCTCTTTTTCATAGTTTTCGATCAGAAACGAAGTATGAATATGAAATCGTCCATTGACGGCTCTAACCGATTCCAGGATCTACGGATTATTTGAGGAACCTGTGGAAGGGGACATTTTAGTTTTAGCACCAAACCAGCCATTCGACAGCTCTTCATTCATGGTTATCGATCAGGAAGCGAAGTACGAAAATAAAATGGATCATAGAAATCTGACCGCTTCCAGGACCTAAAGTTTCCCCGGGGAACCTGTGGAAAGGGACATTTTAGTTTTACCACCAAAACAAGTCGTTCGACGGCTCTTTTTTCATGGTTTTCGATCAGGAAGCGAAGTATGAATATAAAATGGTCCATTGACAGATCTGACCGCTTCCAGGACCTATCAATTGGCCCCGGGGAACCTGTGGAAGGGGACATTTTAGTTTAGCACAAAAACCAATATTGAGTATAAATTGGACCATTAATGGATCTGACCGCATCCAGGACTTCGCTTCCTGATCCAAAGCCATGAAAACAGAGCCGTTGTATGACTAATTTTGGTACTAAAACTAAAATGTCCTTCACAAACTTCTAGAGCCAATCTATAGGTCCAGAAAGCAGTCAGAGCCTCAATAGTTTTATATTCATTACTCGATTCTAATCGAAACCACTGAAAAAAGACGTCGAATGACTGGTTATGATCTTAAAATAAGATGTCCCTTACACAGATTCTCCAGGAGCAATCTGTGGGTCTTGGAAGCGGTCAGAGCCGTCAATGGACCATTTATATTTCAAACCTCTTCCTGATCAAAAAATCGAAATGACTGGATTTTAGTGCTAAATGTCCTCATTCACAGAATCCTCGAAGAGGCAATCAGTAGGTCCTGGAAGCGGTCAGAGCCGTTAATGGATTTTAATTAATTCATATTTCGCTTCCTGGTCGAAATCCATGAAAAAGACTTCGAATGACTGGGTGTGATACTAAAACTAAAATGTCCTTCAGAGGCAATCCCCGGGGCCAATCCGTCGAATCCTGGCAATCAGAGCCCGTTCAATGGACTGGTTATATTCAGGTTCAAAACTTCCTGATCCCAAAACCATGAAAAAAAAAACCTTCAGAATGACTGGTTTTGGTAGAAAACTAAAATGTCCTCCTTCACAGGTTCCTGGGGCCAATCGTAGATCCTGGAAAGCGGTCCAGAGCCGTCAATGGACCATTTTATATTCATACTTCGCTTCCTGATCGAAAACCATGAAAAAGAGCCGTCGAATGACTGGTTTTGGTGGTAAAACTAAAATGTCCTTCCACAGGTTCCTGAGGCGAATCCGTGAATCCTGAAAGCGGTCAGAGCCGTCAATGGACCATTTTTATTCATGCTTCCTTCCTGATCGAAAACCATGAAAAAAGAGCCGTCGAATGACTGGTTTTTGGTGGTAAAACTAAAATGTCCCCTTCCACAGGTTCCCAGGGGCCAATCCGTAGAGTCTTGAAAGCGGCCAGAGCCGTCAATGGATTATTTTATATTCATGCTTCACTTCCTGATCAAAACCATGAAAAAAAAACCGTCGAATGACTGGTTTGGTGGTAAAACTAAAATGTCCTTCACAGGTTCCCCAGGCCAATCCGTAGGTCTTAAGCAGTCAGGGCCGTCAATGGATTATTTTATATTCATGCTTCGCTTCCTGATCGAAAACCATGAAAAAAAGCCTTCGAATGACTGGTTTTGGTGCTAAAACTAAAATGTCCCCTTCCACAGGTTCCCCGGGGCCAATCCGTAGATCCTGGAAGCGGTCAGAGCCGTCAATGGACCATTTTATATTCATACTTCGCTTCCTGATCGAAAACCATGAAAAAAGAGCCGTCGAATGACTGGTTTTGGTGGTAAAACTAAAATGTCCCCTTCAACAGGTTCCCCGGGGCCAATCCGTAGATCCTGGAAGCGGTCAGAGCCGTCAATGGATTATTTTATATTCATACTTCGCTTCCTGATCGAAAACCATGAAAAAAGAGCCGTCGAATGACTGGTTTTGGTGGTAAAACTAAAATGTCCCCTTCCACAGGTTCCCCAGGAGGGCCAATCCGTAGGTCTTGAAAGCATTAGGCGAGCCGTCAATGGATTATTTTATATTCATGCTTCGCTTCCTGATCGAAAACCATGAAAAAGAGCCGTCGAATGACTGGATTTTGGTGGTAAAACTAAATGTCCTTCAACAGGTTCCAGGGCCAAATCCGTAGAGTCTTGGAAGCGGTCAAGGGCCGTCAATGGAATTCTTATATTCATACTTGCTTCCTGATCGAAAACCATGAAAAAGAGCCATGGAATGACTGGTTTTGGTGGTAAAGCTAAAATTTCCCCTTCAACAGATTCACAATCTGTGTAGATCCTGCGGTCAGAGCCGCCAATGGACATTTATATGCTTCGCTTCTGATCGAAAACCATGAAAAAGAGCCGTCCATTTGGTGAATATGTCCGTTTATTCAATTGGCTTGTCATTCTAGACATTAGAGGCCCTCTAGAATGAAACCACAGTGGACGAGCTATCAAAAAGCGAGATTCTGAAGTTGTATGACCCTTTGATAAGTATCAATCCAGACCGATTTTAAAGAAATACATATCTCACTTGATTCTGGTAGATTACTCAATATATGGTTCAATCAGCAGCCCTACTTCATGGTTACTAATATTATTCTTCAACCACAACTTCTCCTAATATCCACCTCAAATTTACGGTTTTTGAACCTACCTCGGAATATCTCCGGAAATAGTCGGTTTCATGGACATATCAAACTGCATTAATTTTCTAGTTCAGGCATGCCTGAATTGTCAAAATCGGATAATAACTAAGGTAGTTACAACACATCTAATTTTACCTAAAATTTGCCTATCCTAATTATTTTGTCCATCCCCTGTATAATAGTCGACCAACGGCTGTGTTTTTTTAAAGCAGAATCGCAAACGGCAATTCTGATTGAAAGCGTTTTTGGTAAATATTTTTTTATCTTCGAAATTACACTACTGTCCTGTAAATACCTTCTTAAGAAGTTTGAGGCAATGGTTGATGTGAATCCTTTTATACAAAAATATTGCGTTTGCCCAAACTAAGGCAATGGTGAATGTGATTCCTTCTTTAAAAAATAATGCATTTGCTCGGACTATTCACTTCATTTATTCAGACAAAGGCCGAAGTGGCCTGTGCGGTATATAAGAGTCTTTTCCATTCGGCTCGGTCCATGGCTACCCGTCGCCAACCACGTAGTCTACGAAGGGTCCACAAGTCATCTTCCACCTGATCGATCCACCTTGACCGCTGCGCACCTCGCCTTCTTGTACCCGTCGGATCGTTGTCGAGAACCATTTTTACCGGGTTACTGTCCGACATTGTGGCTACGTGCCCGGCCTACCGCAGTCGTCCGATTTTCACGGTATGAACGATGAATGGTTCTCCCAACAGCTGATACAACTCGTGGTTCATTCGCCTTCTCCACGTACCGTCCGCCATTTGCACCCCACCATAGATGGTACGCAGCACTTTCCTTTCGAAAACTCCCAGTGCGCGTTGGTCCTCCACGAGCATCGTCCAAGTCTCATGTCCGTAGAGGACTACCGGTCTAATGTGCGTTTTGTAGATTGTTAGTTTGGTATGGCGGCGAACTCTATTCGATCGGAGCGTCTTGCGGAGTCCAAAGTATGTACAATTCCCAGCCACTATGCGTCTCCGAATTTCTCTGCTGGTATCATTTTTGGCAGTCACCAGTGAGCCCAAGTACACAAATTCTTCTACTACCTCGATTTCGTCACCACCGATGCAAACTCGCGGTGGGTGGCTCACATTGCCTTCTCTTGAACCTCTCCCTATCATGTACTTCGTCTTCGACGTGTTGATGACTAGTCCAATCCGCTTGGCTTCCCTCTTCAGTCTGATGTAGGCTTCCTCCATCTTCTCAAAGTTACGTGCCATAATATCTATGTCGTCGACGAAGCCAAATTGCTGGACGGACTTATTGAAAATTGTACCACTCGTGTTAATCCCTGATCTTCGTATTAACTTTTAAAGCGATGTTGAATAGCAGACACGAAAGACCATCACCTTGCCGTAACCCTCTGCGGGTTTCGAAGGGACTTGAGAATGCCCCTGAAACTCGAACTATGCACATCACCCGATCCATCGTCGCTTTGATCGTGTCAGTTTATCCGGAAATCCGTGTTCGTGCATTAGCTGCCATAGCTGGTCCCGATCGATTGTATCATATGCGGCTTTGAAGTCGATGAATAGATGATGTGTGGGCACGTTGTATTCGCGGCATTTCTGCAGTACTTGGCGAATGGCGAACACCTGGTCCGTGGTGGAGCGTTCGCCCATAAAACCCGCCTGGTACTGCCCCACGAACTCCCTTGCAGTTGGTGCTAGTCGACGGCATAAAATTTGGGAGAGTACCTTGTAGGCGGCGTTCAGCAATGTGATTGCGCGGTAGTTGCTACAATCCAGCTTATCGCCCTTTTTGTAGATGGGACACACGACACCTTCCATCCTCTCCTGCGGCAAAACTTCCTCCTCCCAAATCTTGGTAATGACCCAGTGCAGCGCTCTAGCCAGTGCCTCACCACCGTGTTTAAATAGCTCTCCTGGTAGTTGGTCAACCCCAGGGGCTTTATTGTTCTTCAGCCGGCCAATCCCCTCCTGGATTTCCAAGAGATCCGGAGCCGGTAGAATTATGTCCTGCGCGCGTTCCCCCAGGTCCATCACCATACCGCCCTCTTTGTCTGCCACATAGCCGTTCAGGTGCTCTTCGTAGTGCTGCCGCCACCTTTGGATCACCTCACGCACGTTCGTAAGAAGGTTCCCGTTTATGTCCTTACACATATCAGGCTGTGGCACGTGGCCCTTACGTGAACGGTTCAACTTCTCATAGAACTTTTGTGTGTAATTAGCGCGGTACAGTTGCTCCGTCTCTTCACGGTCTCGATCTTCCTGCTGACGCTTTTTTGCTCCGGAAAATCGAGTTTTGTCTGTCCCGCGCCTGTTTATATCGTGCCTCGTTTGCCCTCGTGCGGTTTTGCAGCAATCTCGCCCATACTGCATTCTTCTCATAAACTAACTGCTCACATTCGCCGTCATACCAGTCGTTTCTCTGATCCGGGGGCACCGTGCCAAGTGCAGCGGTTGCGGTGCTTCCAATGGCGGATCGAATATCTCTCCAGCCATATTCAAGAGTCGCTGCGCCTAGCTGCTCTTCCGTTGGGAGTGCCACTTCCAGCTGCTGCGCGTATTCTTGGGCTAGTCTACCGTCTTGTAGCCGCCCAATATTAAGCCGCGGCGTCCGACTTCGACGCGTGTTGTACACCGTCGAGAGTTTTGAGCGCAGGCATACTGCAACGAGGTAGTGGTC
Source organism: Armigeres subalbatus (assembly GCF_024139115.2). Classification (NCBI taxonomy): domain Eukaryota; kingdom Metazoa; phylum Arthropoda; class Insecta; order Diptera; family Culicidae; genus Armigeres; species Armigeres subalbatus. Next base: position 155,545,280 of record NC_085140.1, on the reverse strand, counting down.
GGATTCAATATTCGCACTGCGGTAAGTGCGGACGTTCGTGATGTCGGAGAAGAATTTACCGTCGATTAGAACGTAGTCGATTTGGTTTTCCGTTTCTTGGTTAGGTGATCTCCATGTGGCCTTGTGGATATTTTTGCGGGGAAAGAAGGTGCTTCGGAATACCATTCCGCGGGAGGCTGCGAAGTTTATGCATCGTTGGCCGTTGTCATTCGATACGGTGTGCAGACTATCCGGTCCGATGACCGGTCTATACATTTCCTCCCTTCCTACCTGTGCGTTCATGTCGCCGATAACGATTTTGACGTCCCACAGTGGGCCTCCATCGTATGTCTGCTCCAGCTGTGCGTAGAACGCTTCTTTCTCGTCGTCGGGTCTCCCTTCGTGTGGGCAGTGCACGTTGATGATGATGCTATAGTTGAAGAAACGGCCTTTAATCCTCAGCTTGCACATCCTTGCGTTGGTTGGATGCCACCCAATCACGCGTTGGCGCATCTTACCCAGCACTATGAAGCCGGTTCCCACCTCGTTGGTGGTGCTACATCTTTGGTAGAAGGTAGCCGCTTGATGCCCGCTTTTCCACACTTTCTGTCCAGTCCAGCAAATCTCCTGCAGCGCCACGACGTCGAAGTTGCGGGGATGTAATTCATCGTAGATCATCCTGTCGCAAACCTAGCGACTTGCAGTTCCATGTTCCAAGCTTCCAATCCTTTATTCGTCGCATAGGTGTTTGCCGATTATATCGAGTCGCATTATCTCTTATATTGTTCGTATTTATTGGTTTTCCAGGCGGCTTATTGGGCTTGCGCAAACCTCCTGTCTCGTCGGAGGGCCGTCGTGTCAGGGCTGTTTAGCGTCCCACCTAACACCAAGACTTGGGCTTGTGCGCTTTGAGCGGCATACGGTCGCTTTGGTGGGGCCTACTTGCGGATACATGCAGCTTTTTATAGGAGTTTAACAGGGCCCACTGTCAAACCCCACCACATCCTAGGCAAGCCCCACAACTCGCAGATGGCCTGGGGAGGGATCGTCAAGCCCTTCGACATAGTCCCTGCTGCTCGGAAAGACCAAAGACTAATTGCTCGGACTAATGCAATGGTAAATGCGTCGCTTCTTTAGGGAGTGTGTGTAATCCATTCTTCAAAAGAAATCATTTCCACGAAGTAAGGCAATGGTAGATGTGGTCCCTTCTTCAGAAATAGGCGTTAGCTCGAAATAATGCAAATAAGAATGAATTGAGAATGATAATAAGGATTAATGTGCTCTCTTATTTTGATGCCAATTTGGCCAGAATAAGGAAAAAATATATAAGCAATATGTATTGAATGTATAATATTTCATCGAGAAACATTTTGCCGAATTCATTTTCTCAGAATAGCATTAGGCTTTTTTTTCAGATTGTTCTAAAAATTGGCTTTTTGACCCTTCCTTCGGAAGTGTCTACACGCTAAAAATGAACTACTCAAAATTGAGTCGAATCCGACTCATTTTCATTAAAAACGGGACAACTCAAAATTTGAGCAAAAGATACTACTTCAATAAAATGATGATTTCGCGAAAGTTAAGCTTGGCCTTCCATCAATTTTTAATACGACAGATGCGAATCAAGTTTATCTATCTATCTAAGTGCATTTTACGACAAACAGACTCCTAGTTTAAGTGCAATCATCATTTTATTGAAGTAGTATCTTTTACTCAAATTTTGAGTTGTCCCGTTTTTAATGAAAATGAGTCGGATTCGACTAAATTTTGAGTAGTTCATTTTTAGCGTGTATAATTTCACTTTGTATGCGTTACGCAGGTGTGTTACGTATTGATCTATTAAGAAATCTCGTGAATTATTAAATAAAATGTATGGTATTTTAAACAAATACACTTTGACATTGAAAATATAATTATAACAAATAATATGACATGGAATTATGCCTATTTTTCAGATTTGTTTCAAAGAAACAAATGATTTTAATTTAGGAACATGTAGAAGCATGTACAAGAAAATCTTCTCAGAAAAGCAAAAAACGTAAAAATTGAAAGGGATTTCAAAAATTTCTTCAGTGGAAGCTAGATAGCAAATGTGAGCATGTTTTGAGACACTAATAGATCACTTGTCTGCATGTATGTGTGCGTAAGTGTGCAAATTTTGAAATTTACTACCATAAAAATCTCGCTCATTTTTAAGGTATTGAACAAGTTTAGTTTTACCAAATTAGGCATCCATAAGGCGAAATATATGTTATTATTGAACGCTATTGAGTTTCGCTCAGATCAATGACTGATTTAGTTAGTTCTGGATTAATTAGTATCGAGGTCTCTGGAAATTACGAGTACAATATATGAAACCACCGTTACGATAGTTAGGGGAAACTGGACACACATGATCCCCACTTTTTGTTTAGGATATTTCTCGAAGTAATATGCACAGAATTGCACGCTTCTTGATGGACTTGATAAAGAATTTAATAAGCTATTCAAAAACGTCATTGGAAGCAATTATTTGTTCATGAAAGTTACCAAAAAATCGATTTTTCCGAAAGATAGAAAATTTGGCATTTTCAAAACTTGCGGGAGACTTGATCCCCATATAGGGGGAAATTGATCCCTTTATGAGCTGAACATGTTTAGGTTCTTCCAAGTCTAATGAAAGGTTGAATTGGTCTAGCCTCAAATCCTAACAATTCTTCATAGTCTACCGTAATATCAGTCGTGCGAAAATTAAATATTGTTAGTATTAAGCAAGGCAAGTATTTTAGTTCTCGAATAGAGTTATAGTGACAGATAGAATGTCTGCTATAGGAACAAAATTTGCATGGTGATGATTTATCTGAAAACCATTCACTCCACTAAAAGACTCCACTAAAAGACAGTGAGACTATAGTCATATCACGACAACCATGATGTTCCCAAGAGGATCTCTCTTTTTGATGGATACAGTTATGATACCAAAAATGGTTGATCGATACATAAATATATCTTTGTAATTTTAGAATCTTATTATGCTATTAAATCTCTGAAAATTGGCCACGCCATGTACCTGTTTTTGGACCAATAAAAAAAGAGTGTGATACCGCCATCGGGGGTGACAATGGGTCTGGGGTGAGAATGGGTAATCGTTCTCACCGGCAGTCTAGAGGTAGTAGAACAGAATTGTTCAAAAAGGTCTCTTATATTTTGGTCTTCTTGTCCTCAGATGCATTCAATCTATTCTACAAGCATTCTAAGTAGCTGAAACAGTGACCCATTATCACCCCTATTTGACCCATCGCCTCTTCCGACGACGGTACATCGAGATCACCAGACTACTATCAATACCACAACCGTGATCATGCCAGGATGATGACTTCATACATCAATATGGTACTGTCACGCATCATCATTTTTGTTGTGCATGTTATTATTACGCAAATGCGATTTCTCTTAAGCGACTGACCAAAAGATGTTGAATGAGCCTTTTATTAAAAATTCTTTAAGAAGATTTACAAATAAATGGTGATTGTAAGCAAACTTCTCGTAGTTTAAACGGAAAAAAATTAATACCAGATCGAACAATACTGATTTTAAGACCTGTGATTTGTTGAGTATTTTCAAAGCTTAATTTACACTCTTTTTCATTGAAAATAATGTTAAAATGCATTTAATAAAACTAATCAAAACTAAGTGTGTTCATGTTCAACTACACTTTTTTCTGGTTAATAAAATAAGCCTATTGACAAATTCAAATTGCGCGTGTATTGTCTGATTGACAAAACTAAAGAGAAATTAAATTTATTTATACTTTTTAACTTGAAAAGAATTCTAACAGATAAATTAGTTACATATAATACAATAATATGCGACGGTATTCAACAAACGCCTTAAAATATGCAATATCGGGATCAAGTGTGTCCAAACTGTGGGGGATCAAGTGTGTCCATGTTGAGTATTTATCTTGTTTTGTTTTTTGTATTCAATGGAAAATAACCATAGTTAATTGAATGAATTTATTCAATTCTACAATAATAAAACTTTGTCCAGTAAAAATTTGGTACGTTTTGGTTGGACATATTCAAAGTTATTAAACTTTTCTCCTTTGAAGAAAAAAAAAGGATTGAGAATGCTTAAATAATAAAACCTCTCTAAAACCCATATACATAAAGTAACTAATATCAAATGTTACTCAGATTCAATATTCTATCTAACGGATTCATTTGAACATATCACTGGTATAAAAATGTGATTAGTTTTCGAGAAAACAGGGGGGGATCATGTGTCCCCGGGGATCATGTGTGTCCAGTTTCCCCTACTAACCATGTCACAATAGTTATTCAATCCGACGAGCGCCTTATAGATAGGCAGCATGAAGTACAGTATACGTTAACATTCGTTGAGTTGTCACTCAACCCATGACATCCGCCTTTGGGTAGGCAATTATTATGTCACTTTCACGGTAAATCACCGTGGGAAGCTGAGTAGTTTTATCTCGGTTTAAATACTGGAGTCTGGAAAAAAATCCTTATAACTAAGGAAGGGTCAAAATCTCACTGTAGGTGGATTAATATGGGTTTTTTTTTATAAGTGTAGCATAGCCGCAGTTTTGAAACATATAATTGCTCCATATCAACCCTTTATTATATCTGGCAAGCGCGCTATAGTGAACGAATTATCTCCTCTTCTTGCCTTATTATGGACAGACGTTCTTTCTCTAGACGCTTTATACTGGATAGACGAGTTTATATAAAGAAGGCAATCTTCTCCATTAGCATTACATCGGGTAGACGGGATCATTTGAAGAAGGCACTGTCTCATTGATTCACTTTATTTCAGACAAACGAGTTCATTTAAAGAAGGGACTATCTATCCTCTTTGCCTTATACCGGGCAAATGTGTTCTTTTGAGGAAGACTTTGTCACTTCCTTTTGTTTCAAACCGGGCAGATGAATTCATCATACCAAGGATACTCATACATACATACAAAAAGAAAGCAATATCTTTTCACTTCGCCTTGGGCTGTTTTTGAACTTAGTGTTCTACTATCATTTCCTCAGTTATTGAAAGCTTTCCCGTGCCTACCAGTTGCATGAATGTCTTGTGTGGAAAGTGCAATGGACACACTGTGCTCAAAGAGCCGAAAATGCTTCTCACCCGGAAGCATCCTAAGCCGAACCAAGAATCGAACTCGCAACCTCCGGATCAGAAATCCTCCAATCGCTTTGTGCCGCATTCAAAAAAAAGAGCATTCGGGGAATTGTTTCATTCGAGGAATTGTTACATTCGGGGAAATGTTACATTCGGGGAAATTGCATTCGGGGAAATTGCACGGAAATTGCACGCTGATTGTACGACAATTCCTCGAATGCAATTTTTCCGAATGTAATTTCCCCGAATGTAACAATTCCCCGAATGCAATTTCCCCTAACGTAATAATTCCTCGAATGTAACATTTCCTCGAATGAAACAATTCCCCGAAAATAAAATACCTCGTGTAAACACATCTATAGCAATCGACTGTATGCGTCCAAAAAAAAGCAGTGTTCAAAGATACGTTCAAGAGTGTCTTATTGGAGATTATCAGCTGAATAGCCTTTGGTATTAATTGTAGTTCTTGATCCTCCAAGATGTGTTGTTGAATTGTAAAGATATCAGGATACAGTGTTTTATAAGGTATTTTATTTCCCCTAAATAGTATCAAATTGCAATTCCGATTGAAAGCCTTTTGGTTTATATTTTTCCTATCTTCGAAGTCAAACTCCTGTCATAAATATTCTTTCTTCAAATATATAAGGCAATGGTGGATGTGAATCCTTGTAAACAAAAATAATGCGTTTACCCGGAATGAGGCAATGGTTAATGTGTCCCTTCTTTAGTGGGTGTTTCACCAGATAATGAATGTTATTATTCGTTCTTTAATAACATGAATAAGATAATGGGGGATGTGATCCTTTCTTTATAAGAAGGCATCTTTACAAAATAAGAAAATGGTAGATGTGGTCCTTCAAAAATCGGCGTTAGCTTGAAATAATGCAAAGATAGATGAATTGAGAATGAGAATAAGGACTAATTTGATCTTTTATTTTGATGCAGGCGAAATTGGCCAGAATAAGGAAAATATATATAAGATCCCTTATTACGCAAAATGTATTGAATGTATTACCGAAAAACATTTTGCCGAAATTATTTTCTCAATATAGCGTTAGGTGGGCTAATATATTAGCAGTTTTAAAACATATAATTGCTTCATATAAATCATTTATTATACCTGGCAAGCGTTCTACTTGCTTAGTAAACGAATTATCTCCTCTTTTTGATTTATTGCGGACAGAATTTCTGTCTCGAGAGGCATTAATTTAAAGAAGATAAATATTATCTCCTCCATTCTCATTACACCGGACATACGCGATCATTTAAAGAAGGTGTTGTTTCATTCTTTCACTTTTTGCAGACAAACGAGTTCATTTAAAGAAGGGGCTATCTATCCTCTTTGCCTTATACCGGGCAAATGTGTTCATTTGAGGAATACATTATCACTTTCTTTCCCCTAATACCGGGCAATGCAATCATCTACAGAAGAAATTATCTCCTACCGTCTTCTTATACCGGACAGACGCGTTCATTTTAAGAAGACATTCCCTTGGCTTTATACCGGGCAGATGCGTTCATCATACCGAGCAAACTTATTAATTTAAAGAAAGCGATATCTCCTCACTTCGTCTTATACAGATCAAATGCATTAATTCAAAGAAAGCATTGCCTTATTCCTGCGCATTGTCTTCATATTCAATGGCTTTACATTCTATCTAGCTATTTACATTCTAATTGCATTCGGGGAATCGTCGTACAATCGCTATTCAGCTACTCCGGTTACGTTTAGTCTTCAGCGCAGCTCCCCAGGCTGGAGCTCCGTACCTTAGTATCGAGGATGATACTGTCGCCAGAAGATGCCTACTGCTGCCTTTCGGACCACCGTCGTTCGGCATGATCCTTGCAAGCGCAGTGACCATCTTAGCCGCCTTCTCGCAGGAATAGTCGACATGGGTGTTGAAAATTGGCAGCCCAATAATTGTCCATTAAAACAGATGAAATTGTCCTTAAAAAAATGAAAAATGCTCCTTAAAAAAACTTATCATTTTTCCTTAAACTATAGAACAAATTACCTTGAAATATATAAAATGCTCCGTAAACATTTGAAAAGCGTACCGTAGAAACGAAAAAAATGTACCGTAGACAATTGAAAATGCTCCTTAAAAAACAAAGATTTGCTATGTTATTAATGATAATTGCGCAGTATAATGATATGAGAATTATTGTAAAATAGTTCAAAACGTAACTTAAAATTGGCTATCATAAATTGGAACCTTATCCACCATTGTATAGCCCCTGGAGCATTTTCAATTGTCTACGGTACACTTTTTTCGTTTCTACGGTACGTTTTTCAAATGTTTACGGAGCATTTTATATATTTCAAGGTAATTTGTTCTATAGTTTAAAGAAAAATAATAAGTTTTTTTAAGGAACATTTTTCAATTGTTTAAGGATAATCATGATTGTTTCATGATGCATTTACCATTTTGCCAATTCAAACGGTCTTCGATCATCACTCATACCCAAGCAGCACAACTTGTTACACTACTGAACATTTCACTGTGTTGCAACTATTCGGAAAGAAACAATCTTTGGGTATGTGCCATCAAATATAACTCTCTTGCAATCTAAAAAGCGCAAGAGGTGGAGCCTATGGAAACATCCTTCAATTCGCAATAATGCTGCAAAATACTACAGCGGAAAAAATAAAATAAAAATATAAAACTAGATTCAATTTATGTATCTTGTGATTGACAGTCCTTCACTCTACCACAGCACAATTCAACACAATTCTTTGGTTGTTTGTTTCCAAATGTCAAACACGTACTGCATTGCAATGTTAACGAAACAGATCACAATTCGAACGTTTTTGACATCTTGATGCAACTTTTTCGTGCTTCGATGTTTTTCCAATGCCTTTAATGAAACTGAATAGGAACAAGGTACTTTTTGGAAGAAGTTGCGTATGCTACTTGGGTAACCTCAAAATTCGCACAGACGGTATGTAGTGCTCTCCGACGATAACCTGCATTCGTTGCATGATTCGGCATTTACTGGTCAGCATCACTTCTGTTTTGTGGTGAGCAAGCTGCAGCTTGACTCCATTCATCCAGTTTTCAACTGCGTCGGTCGTCTCCGCCACCAGCATTTCTACCACTTTCAGCGACTCTCTGGTTTTCGTTAGGACGACATCATCCGCGAATCCGAAGATCTTCACGCTTTAAAACACCTTCAGCTTTAGCACCCCGTTATACATAACGTTCCACAGCATTGGGCCGAGTATGGAGCCTTGCGGAACACCCGCCGAAACCCTAATCGACTTTTGCCCCGAATTCGTATCGTAGACCAGAGGATCGTAGTATGCTACATAAGAAGACGGACGCACTGTTTCCACGATCTGCCAAATTTTTGAAAATTTTAGTCTTCCTCACTTTGAATTAGTTTTCTGAAAAATAAAAAAACGAACTTTGTGAATATTAGGCCACTGCCTGGAGCCGAAGAAGGAAGAATGAGTGCGTTTATATGAAGACATTGCACATTGATGAAAGGGAACGTGGATGGGGCCATGCTGAGCAGTTTCTGGAGCAGGTGTATCGGTGGATTGGCATTTCAGGCTCCATTAATGCAAATAATCAAACCATCAAGAAAATATGACTATCAAGTAGGTTGGACTACTTTCTAGGGGATAAGTTTCTTACACAGTCGTGGTGAGTTATACAGTCTTTTTCTCTTAGAAGGAATAATGCCCGCAAGGTAGGTGGATAATTTTATAATGAAGACAAGTGCTATTAGTCATTAGCTAATACTGTTTATGTGGGCGCATCATTGCGTGATGGTTGTGACGGACCTAACTGATATGAATACCAGAATTAACGCAATGCGAGGCAAATTTTTTACTTATAAAATGTTGTCTCGGTGACGCATTGCATTGAACATGCACATGTGTTCTAGCAAACTCCTTATTCTTGTATGCAGCATAGTGTGACCAGAAAGATAATGCTTGTTTGAATTTTTGGGAATGGAAAATCCATAGGGGAAGAGGCCCCAAAACGCCCCCCCGATGCAAAACGCCTTTTGTGGTCCCTCATATTTACCGTCATTAAGATGCCCGTAACAAAACTAGATCTAAAATTATGTAGGATAGGCGAAGAAAGTTTCAAAATAGTGCATGGGAAGGTCGGAAAAACCGAAAATTTCCACATTTTGAAGAAACATCTAACATTTTAGCGAGGCAAAACGCCCTAGTGGCAATAACCTACAAAGTACTTGCGTCTCCACGGGCTATCCATACTAGAATGCTGTTTCGCTGACGCGTGGTACTTTGTTCCCTAGGAGCTGCCAGCTAAAAGGCGTTTTGCCTCATGAGTTTTCCGGTAACAGAATATCACCACTTTTTTGAAATGTGAATATTATCAATATGATAAAGATTTTTGACAATTTTTGAATGGCATCAACTAGCTATCTTGTTCAACTGATGCATAATGTAAAAATACCCATGAATAGCGTTACAAATAAGACAATGGAGCAGTGTTTGCTTAGCTAGGGCATATTGCCCCCCCTTCCCCTACCTCACGCAAACATTGGAATTTCATCTCCTTTCCTATTATTTTGTAATAAATTTTATATACTTTGCATATTCAGATATTTTCATCATTGAACATTACAACACATTCTTGACAAATATGTTGATGATGATTCACGTATTGTGAAATTCAGCCATATTTCCATAAATATAATCGTTGAAGATTATGGAGGCCTTTGGAAAAAATCCGGTAAAACTTTTGAAAAGCCCTCAATTGTCTAAAAACATAAAAAAAGAAAAAAGTTTAAGAATGTATGATAAAAGCGTAATGAATAATCATTCATCTATACCTGTGATCACTGTAATGTAGTTTTTTTGCTGTCATTTATCTGTCATCGTTATCTATCACCATATCTATTTGCAATCGGACGAGGAATTGTTTTTTCTGCGTAGTTTTTCGTCAGTTTTCTTCGGCTAGTGTACCGCCGAAGTATCAATGCAATTTTCTGGTCGATGGAGAATGTTTCGTGATTTGTGGTGAAAAACATTTTTGAATCATTCCCATTTTCTCTTGAATGATCCTGGGAGATAAAGGAAAATCGGCTTACTTGATGATTTTTTCTTCCGTTTCTTCATTTTCATTCCTCATTCACTTTTTGCGAAAATTTGTTGTGAGCAATTTCAATAAATTTTGTTTTGACGGGAAAATAAAAAAAAACGCCTCCAAGCACGGAAAATATGGAGATGTTGTAAGTAAAAATTTGGTATAATTTTATCGTCTTGAGTTTTCGCTTGGTTTTCATCACTTTTGTTTCTTTTTCTTTGTCTCGTTCCAGAGAGCGAGTAATGTTGCTTAAACCTAGGCCTATATGTACACTGATGTACATAAGTATTCGTCATGCTTTCATAGTAATCTATCTGAATTTATGCGAATACTTTTGCCCATCAGTGTATAAGCCAGGGCACTAGACTAAAAACTGTGTCCCATCCCAAGACGTCGAGGACCCATGGAGTGTACATTAATCTTCTTAGCACTCCCAACAATTCGTCAATCATCTTTCCCCCTGAATGTGAAACGGTTGGTACGGCTGTCCCCGTTTCTTCCTTTCGTAGATTAAAAACTCTTCGTTGATCATGTTATTTATTACTAAATAATCTGAATGCCGGGGAGCTCTGAATTTTCTCCCAAATTCAAGCCTGCACGGTGGGCCTGGCCGTTTTAATAATTGTGTCATATTTAAGATATGCTGCAAATATTAATGCAGACAAGAAAATGCTCGGGAATACTACCGACATTTCCAGGATGCTTTTCAATACTGGCTGTGCATGTGCTAAGACAAGACAAAACAAGACAAGAATTCGTATCGTAGACCAGAATCCGGTTTTGGAAGTAGCTCTTAAGCATTCTACACAAATAGCCAATGACCCGCATTCCATGCAACACTACGGCGATGGCCTCCCAGCTGGCACTGCTATAAACGCGTTTTTGTCGTCAATAGTTACTACTGCTTTCTCTGCCATTTCAACGACCACCTTAATTGCATCCACCGTCGATCTGCCTTTTCGAAATCCGAACTGCTTCTCCCATAAGCCGATCTCGCCTTCCGTGAACTGCGTCAGCCGGTTAAGGATAATCCTTTCCAGAAGCTTCCCTAGTGTATCCAGCAGGCATATGGGCCTATATGATGCTGGATTCCCCGACGGTTTTCTAGCTACACCAGTTTATGGATCTTCTTTCTTCTTCTTCTTATTGGCATTACATCCCCACACTGTCCCCCTGCTGTCTCTGCGAAATATACTAATGGTACCTTAGTTGCCCAGTGTGTCTTCCAGCTTTGCAAGCGCCTCCAGCAAACTGTAACCTCTGGCATTGGTCAGCCTGCTTCTCCATTCCACTGTCCAAGCATTGAAGTCGCCTTCGATGATTACGGGTTTTAGGCCGATCAGCTTCTCCGTGTGTGCATCCAGCATCTGGTTATACTGCTCAAAAGTCCACCTTGGGGGTGCGTAGCAGCTACACACGAAGATCTCGTTGATTTTGGCGCCAACAAACCTTCGCTAGAGCTGTCTACCACTTCTTGAATAGGGAATTTTCCTATCACTTGGATAGTCGCAATCCCCAATGAGTCCGCCACCCAGTTGCCGTTATTTAAAGGGATTCGATAAGGCTCAGCAATAATTGTCTCGTCGCACATTGCTTCTGTTGTCGACTGCTACAACAGTTGCTGTGCGGTGTCGCAATGATTGAGATTTAACTGGATGATCTCCATTAATCCCGGCCCGCCATCGCTTTCTTGTATGCAGGGCATTGGAAGCCATCCGTCTTATGGTCGGTTTCTTCGTACAGTCCCTAGCAACGTGTCCTTCTTCGACACATTTTCTACGTAGACCGGATCTGTCCGGACCTTTGGAGTTTTGCGCTTGGTGTCCAAACGCCATGCATTAGAAGCATCGCTCTATCTCTTTGGTGACCCGCGGAGTGATACTCAACGGGCACACCGACCATCCGACTTTCACCTTGCCCACCTCCACTATTTTGTTGGTAGCAACTGCTGGTAATCGTATCGTTGCTACTTGTGTACCACCGTACGCCTTCCTCAATCGGTCAGATCGTCATCAGCATACATTGCGAGACTAGAGCCTCCCTCAGTTCAGCTTCCGACGTAATCTCGTCCAGGTCTCTAATTCGACTAATGCCTCCTGTGTTAGAGCTCTTACGTTTGCTTAACTGCCCAAGGAATTGCCCGGAAGGCCGAGCTTTTGATCATAGGATCTTTCTTCAGTTCGAACAGTAACTCCCTCTTCTGGGTACGCCTAATCCTCATTACTTTCTCACGCAAGTCCTTGAGCTCCGGGTTTTCTCTTACATTCCTTAGGATTGCTGCATATGTCGTCCTATCGCTCGCTTCGATGATCAGGGCGTCGCCCTTGACTCCCTTCTTCTGTTCCTTTTGCTTCTTCCTCTTCTCTCGGTGGCTTTCCACGGTTTGCCAATCACCGTTCTTGACGCCATCCTCTAGTACGCTAGCACAGTCGTGCACGTTCCGCTTCTTCTTCGGGACTTCCTGCTCTCCTGGTGAGTCCCTGCTTCGCTTTTCTGTGCGAGTATTTCGGATGCTCATTAGTGTCTGCTGTATGCTACGCTCCCTCTCTCACCGTTTTTTCTGCTGCTTCAGCTCTTCTTTTGAGAGCTTTCTGTTCTTGTTCGAAAGCTTAAACGGGGATTTGCTGCTCGTCACTAGAACCTTTATCTTAGTGTGGACATTGTGTTTGTCCTTCACGAAGTCATAAAGCTCGTTGACTCGCTCCCGCACCTCCATCAGGTTTGACCTCCCAAGTTGTAGTTCCTGTAGTTGTTTTTATAATTGCATTTTTTGCTTATAATAGTGCTAGTTTATTTTTGTTTGTATGGAAATTTTATATTTATTTATTGCTCATACCTTGATTTCTTTATTGGCAATTTCCTATTTTTTATGAGTTTTTGTTTTAGTCAATGATATCAATGTCATCCGCAAAACCAATGAGCATGTAAGAGTTGTTGATGATGGTTCCGTTTATTTATACACCAGATCTTCGAATGGCACCTTCCAGAGTTATGTTGAATAGCAGATTAGAGTGCACAGCACACCGCCCTGCTTCATTCCATCGAACGTTATTAACGAATTGGATGTCTTACTAAATTCTGTATTAAACCTTGTACTTTTAGTAAATACTAATTAGGCTAAATTTACACAGATAGAAAAATCCACTAAAATTTACGCTAACAATCATGCACATAAATGGAACACCATTATTAGCGTAATTCCATACGGAATATAGCCTAAATGTATACAATATTTGACGTGAATTGTCAATATTGCATACAAGTTGTAAGCAATCTTGTTAGCAAGAGGACAATTCCAGCGTAGAATAGCGTAAATTTTCGCATGTCAAGTTTTACGCGCTGTTTATTTTTCATTACTTTTTTCTGTGTAGTTTAAGTTAAAAGCATTGTACATAATTCCTACATGGTTCAATTCATCCAGAGGATATATCCGACCTGCCAAAGACAATTGAAATGTATTCAATAATCAAAAACTTAAAATGTAATCATAGCAAATACGTATGATAGTATCGATAGTATTAAGGTTCAAATGTCATACATCAAATCGACTTCTTTTTCTTGCTGTTCGCTTCTTTTTTTTGCGGAGAGCCTACTCATTCGTTCAGATCTGATTTTGAACAAAGTACACAAACATTTCATAAGGTATCAAACTCTTTATATGGGGAATGACGGCTTTGGCAGGTTTTGTTCTATTATTGTCAGTGGGGTTTTTTATGACTGACTATGCTCAAATTTTGCCTAAACATTCTTTGCACATCAAAGAATATTGTGGCCAAATTTCATAAAATTCGGTCGACAAAAACCCCCTGCCAATAATAGAACAAAACCTGCCAAAGCCGTCTTTTCCCCTATTTCCACAAAATATTAACGTCCTTTTCAATACCTGTACAGCGCATAGATTATGGCGATATGCATAAACAACCTCAAAAATGGATCTGAGATTGATTTGATGTGCATCTTTCTCCTAATTACACAATTTTCTACATGCATTTTACATGAATGTAAAATTATGATGCAGTTGACTACCTTCCCAAATGTTCGTCAAGATTCAATGGATTGTTTACATTACATGACCATATGATCGGTCTTCTCTCTGTGTACATGAAAAGTGATGCCATTTTTCTTGTCAATGACTGGATGACGGTAATTTGGGCCTTAATCAACGATGGAACACCTAGGGACACGGCAGGTATTTTCGTCTGTTCGTCATAGTTTCGAAAACCAATAAAAGAGACGCTTTTTTGTAAAACTCATACGTACCAAATCATAAGCTCAGGAGAAACGTTCTGCTATAGTGGAGTTCTAGCAAATGTACGTTGCTTTCGTTGGTTTTAGCCCCTACGACGATGGACGGAAATACCTGCCGTGTCCCTAGTCTAAGAGAAAAAAAAATCAATAGGAATGAGATTCTTATAAAATAAATTCGACTCTGACTCCATGTTTTGTAAATTTGTTATGCAGTTTCTGAATACCTGATCCTTAAAAAAAAGCTAAAAGAAATAATGTTAGTGGAAATCTGTATCAGTTATATCTCGCTTAACTTTTGAAAAGGACCTAAGTAACATTTTTTTCATGAATTAATTTGAATAGCGCAATCAACAGAACAACATGAAAGCTATTGATTGTAGTATTCAAATTAAATCATGAAAAAACCCAGATTAATCCACCTAGCGTTGGTGGTGCCTTTCTCGCATTTAGTTAAGACACCAACCTTATATGGGGTTTATATGGTCCGATGTATCATTTTCTTCATAACTTTTAAACGCAATGACCGATAGTTATAAAATTCAATAGTGATCAACAAGGCTTTGTCCCCTGTCGAATGAAACTTGTTGCAAGAAAATCGGTTAAGGATTACTATACGAAAAGTTGTCTAATGTTTTTTATAGCTTTTGTGCACACACATACACACACATACACACATACATACACACGGACAGACAGACATGTGCTCAGTTTGTCGAGCTGAGTCGATTGGTATATAATACTATGGGTCTCAAAGGCTTCTATAAAAAGTTCGTTTTCGGAGTGAAATGATAGCCTTTCGGTACAACTTAGTTGTACGAGAAAGGCAAAAAAAGTTACTTAGGTCCTTTTGAAAAGTTAAGCGATATATGCAAATAAAATTCCCTACCTTCGCAGGGTTATCCTTCCCTCCAGCGGAAATTATGAAAACCATTTGTCAAACTATCAAATCAACGCTTCATTGACCCACATAGGAATAATTCGAAAGGGATGTTAGATCGCTTGGAAAAATGGTAGTAAAATGCTTTAATTACGGATCAATTGAAGCTCGCTATAGTTTTGAATTCATTGAATCTAATTGTCATTTTTTTTTTTCAAATAAACTGCACCGTCCCTTCGACTATCCGGCGTATAATTAATTGTCCGCCGCGCGGCCTTTTGTCTGGCTTCGACAACTGGGGTAATCCACTGTTTTTATCAATTTGCCTGCTTCCATGCACTGATTATTATCCGATTCCAGTATTTGATCAGGTTATTCTATTCACGACTGGGTTCATTACGTAAATTAATAGCTTTTGGTAGATAATTAAAATACAGTGTTTCGAGAAGCGCACAATGTTGAGAACAATGTCGCTTGAGTATCGGCGTGTAGCAAAGGCCGGTTGGTTTTTGTCTCGTAAATTCAATGATCGCTCCGGATTTTTTTTCAGATTAATCTGCCTAGTTGTAATGGTGAATTTTTCGTTCATTATAAACAATAATTCAAGCAAAATAGAAATGACAAAATTAAATCTTATGGTAGATTTGCAATTCCCACTTTCCAATGTTAATAATTGTCCCAAAGTATTTAGAATGAATTTAAGTTAGCGAGGAAACGCTGCGTAGGAGACATAATCAATTTGAAAAAAAAAACTATTGACACAGACAAACAAACGTAACACTAGAGAAATTACCATCGACCATGACTTCAACGATCAATTTTAATTTGATTGATTGCGCATTTCACAACTAAAAGCGCTAGCGCTTAAACATGTGAAAATCATTGTCGGCAGGACATTGTAACGACATTATAACAGGAACTAATTTGATCAATAAAAAAAGTTTAAGTCTGGTTTACAGTTCGGAAAACGTGTCACGGGATTTAGTCCTCCATGCGTTTCTAAAGTGGCGGGATTTGCGGGAGTTGGGCATGAAAACGAAATTCCTGCCCCTTTGAAAATGCGTGGGGGACCAAATCCCGTGACACGTTTTCTGAACTGTAAACTTCGTCGTCGACTAACCGCGATCCCCATAGGCCTGACAATTTGTCACTTACGCTCTTTTCCTTATAACCTCCTAATTCCAAGTAAGAATTAGAATAATCATTAAAACTGCGAGCATAGGCGGAATATTCCCAATCCGGAGATGTTTTCGGGTGGGAAACATTCTCGACTCCCTGGGCGTAGTGTATCCATTAATTGTACTTGTCACACAAGATACATACTCATGCAATGGAGGGCATAGAAAAGCTTTCAAATAATAACTGAGGGAATGCTAATAGAATACTAAGTTGAAAAGCAGGCCAATTTTCAGTTGGAATAGGGCCATTGAAGAAAAAGAAGATGAAGAATCATTTAAATGCTCACTGCTCACCTTTTGTCTAAAACGAACAGGAATATTCTCTAGAATAGTCAATAAAATGTCACCTGACCCAATAAACACGAGCATTTCATCAACACAGAGACGCATGGAAAAAAATCCGATTGCTGGTGACATTTGAATTGGATGCATGCCATTTCTAGGTGAGTCGCTACCGTCCGGGGTACTAGTTACCATGCTCGTACTTTCGAATGTTTATCTGAACTCCAACTTGCCTTAACGCCAACACATTTGTCGCCATTCAATGTGTTGCCATAACACTGCAGGCAGATATGCATAAGTCGATGTATACTCAATTGCATCAAATTCCAGTACGGTGGGGTGTCTTTTGATGTAAATCTGACGATCCGCCCTCATAGCAATATGTCACGAATCCATGCGCACCGCTTCAAACATGACAAATGAACAGCTTCCTGATCCAATATCACGTAAAAGTGCATTGAAGCGTATCAAAGCATAGAAATTGATACGAAACTGTTTCCGTAAGTACATAGGAAGAATTGACTGGTGGCCTTAAGCGATTTGATTTTGATGATTGTGTACGGAAGAGTCGTTGATGTGGAAGATATGTGACACTGATGCTATCAACATGCATCAAAAGCTTTGGTTCTATGCGTTGTATTGTATTTTTTTATTCTGTTGAATATCAGCACAACATAGTATTCGCAGTGATTCCTTCAAAGATGTCAGAGAAACTTCTGCTGTTTAATTTGTCGTTTTGTTGTTCGCCATGTGCCGTGGTTGGTAGCATAAGTACTTGAACGCTAGTGGCGTCGTTGTCATTGAATATATTTTCCCGATCCATGCTCCAACAATCTTTACTTTGCGAACAGAAGCGACATTAAAAGCAATCTTATACTTTTCGATCCTGTACTGCCAGTTACAGAATTGTGATAATATGATATGCTATGAAAGTATCTAGATAGCAATTTTCTTGAGAACAATTATCGTCTATTGTACAGTGCACCGTGGGTGCGTGACGTAAGGAGTAAGCACATTCGACAAAAGTATACGATAGGTATGTTGGACGTAAGGGGAAAGCCAGAGTAGACGCAATCGCACGATGCGATGCGATGCATAGGGATGCCTCTCCATACAGAAGTCTTTTTATAAGTAATTTTAACAGTTTTGGAATCAGAAACTCATATACTTTTTGTCTTATGTCAAGGTTTACAGCTTATGCCCATGATTATACAAGAAATCTTTGAAGTAAGGTTTAAGAGTCTAAACGCGTAACCAAAGGCTATTCAACCAGTTTCAAATATGCTACTAGCTCTTTGCACTTCTTAGAATTGAAGGCTATTATCCAAATTCAAATACGGTACATGCTCTTAGTGGTACTTAGCATAGAATGCGTTCACAGTATATGTTCCGAGTCATCCAAGCAATCTCTGGAGAAAGACCTTAAGATCTACACTCGTAACCATGTGTCTATGGACTTGTCTCAAAAGTGGTACATGCTTTTTTTGCTCCTTGGAAACAAATTTGATCACTACATATGTTCTGCGCTATCGAAGAAATCTCTCGGATAAGTCTTCAGTCATACAAGAAAACCCTGGAGAAAGGCTATATGGTCTACACGCGTAACCAGATGTCTGTCAATTGGTTTCAAAAGTGGTACATGCTAGTACATGTCCTTGGAAAATAATACAGTCACAACATATGTACTGCAAAATCTCTTTTTGCGCCCAAAACGGGGGAGCGTAAATGGAATCAGAGCTTAAAAAGAGAAAGAGTTATTTCGAATGTAGGACGTAAAAAGAGGGAGAGCTATTTGGAATTTGGAGTTTAAAAAAAAGTTTGCCATGTTTTCGGTAAGCAAAGTTTGATATTTAACTTACTTTTAGTCTTAAGATGTGTCTTTTACAAATTTCGGTATTAAAGTCGTCCAAATTGTTTTCGTTATCATGGTCGTCCATTTTTTTTTTGAGTGCTGAGGCCTTAAGATGCTCTTGGTACGCCGAGAAATCAAGAAGTCATAAAGGGTTGAGGATCCTTAATGGCGTACAGTAAGACTCCTGAAGCTTGGACCTATGTGTTTTGTGATACATATAATAGAGCGCCTTCATTGGATATGTTCACCCTGGAAAAGGTCTTAAGATCTACACGCGCAACCAGAGATCTTTTAGATTGTTTCAAAAGTGGTACATGCTCTTTGTGGTAGATAGAAAAGAGTGCCTTAATTGTATATTAGAGTGGGGCGTCATGGTCATTTTTTCAAATCAATGGTTTTTCGAAGCCATTCTGGGTCCTGAACAACTGTGTAGAATTTGGGACCTTTTGGTTGCTTCCTCGCTTTCCGCATCGGGTTTGAAGTTTGTATGGAAATAAGTATGGGAGAACGTATATTTTTGCATTTCCACTACTAGAGGTTTCAGTTCATCGTAAACCAAGTGGCACATTACGTTAAAGTATACCCCAAAGAATGCCGAAAAACTTTGCTGAAGAAGGCACGTTGCTGGAACGTTCACGAAAAAAGATAAAACGCTTCGAAGATTGAGTGTTCAAACCATATGCAAAAAATCATTTATTCTGCCAGCACTGCCGAACTACGTGGAGCAATAATTTAACTGAGTGTTATTTCAAAATTATTGATTTTATAGGACTTTGAAGCTAATGGGAGATATTCGGAATGATTTCACAAAGTAAAAATTCCGACTAGAAGGAAAATGGGTTTTGCCCTCTGACAATAATTATTACAGGTTGTCCGGTAGTGCTGGCAGAAACATTGATTTCTTGCATATGGTTTAAACAATCAATTTTCGAAACGTAACAACATTTTTTGTAGACCTTCCAGCCATGGGCGTAGCCAGGATTTCGAGAAGGGGGGGGACAACTTTTTTGGTCTTCTAAATCGTAGTTTTATAAAAACACATGAATATTAACATATGAAATCAAATCCAAACCAAATCGAAACAATAATGATTAAAACAAAAATGAATTTAAAAATGCGTGATTTATTGCTCATCAGATATTTTTAAATAAAGTGAGAAAAATATTAACGAACTTAGTATTCAGAAAGAATATTAAACCGGCTATAACAATTATTATAAAAATCCTGCATTCTTCCATAAGTTTAAGAAAACTAGAACCATACATCTGAATTTCTAAACAAATCCTCTCTGAAATAATATTTATTATAAAATAGGCAGAAAAATCAATATGCAAGCTTTCTCCAGGAATTTCTTCGACAATTGCTC
This sequence comes from Armigeres subalbatus, assembly GCF_024139115.2. Lineage (NCBI taxonomy): Eukaryota > Metazoa > Arthropoda > Insecta > Diptera > Culicidae > Armigeres > Armigeres subalbatus. The sequence continues at coordinate 155,525,299 of NC_085140.1, read as the reverse complement.
CTTGGATTCTATCCGAAATTCTATCAGGGATTCTTTAGGAATGCCTCCAGCAACTTCTTCGGCAGTGTCTTCAGGAATTTCACCATAAATTTTGCCGAAAATTCCACCATTATTTACTCCAAGAAAATCTTCACGAACTTCTTTATAAGTTCTGCAGAATTCCCTGCAATAATTCAAATAATTTCGTGCTGTTTCCCATAATTTTGAAGAATAAGAATATTCCGTGGAAATTTCGCAGAATTGCCAGTAAACATTCCTAAGAATTTAACGAAAATTTTTCGAATTTCTTGTGTAAATTCCATAAAATTTTCCGTGAATTGTTTCAAATAATTTCATGTGAAAATTTCAAAGAATTTCTCCAGGAATTCCACCTGGAGAAATTATACCGAAAATGAAATCAACAATGGAATTTTCGGAGGAGTTCTTAGATTAATTCGCAATGAAATCCTGAAAGAATTCCGGTGTAAACTTCAAGATTTCCACTGGGAGATCCTCTAGGAGTTTCTCCGAAAAATCCTCCTGGAATTCTTCCAGGAGTTCCACCGGCATTTCCACCAAGAATTTCTCTAGGATTTGCTTCGAGAATTATTCCGGTAGTTCTATTGGCAGTTCCTCTGAAAATTCTTCTGGAAATTTCGGCAGAATTGGATTTTATTTAGGCTTCTTCAGGAATTTATATAGATTTTCCACCAGAAGCTCCTCAGAGAGTTTCTCTGCGAGCTCCTTAGGGAATTCTCCGGGAGGTCCTCTGATGATGATGACGAGCTAGACGAGATTTGTCTAAAAGATGAATTCTCTTGTTTCCGAGAATGCTTCTGGTAGTTTCCCCGGGGTTCGTTTGAAAATTCTCCCGGGAGTTTCTTCAGAAATTCTTCCAGAAAATTCCTTTGAGAGTTCCTCCAGGAATTCCACCAGCAATTCATCCGGGAGTTTCTCCGGAAATTCCTCCGGGAGTTCCACCAGAAGGTATTCCAGGAAATTATTCAGGCTTTTTTCAGGAAATCCGACAGTTCCTTCTGGAATTCCTCCGGGAGATCCACCAGCAGTTTCTACGAGAATCCCTCCGGGAGATTCACTGGTAGTTTCTCCGGGTGTTTCTCTGAAAAGGAACTCCCGGAGGAACTCCCAGAGTAATTTCCGGAGGAACTCCCGGGGGATTTTCTATAGGAATTTCCGGAGAAATTATCAGAGGAATTCTCGGAGGAACTGCCGGTGGAACTTTTGGAGGAATTTACTGAAGAACTACAGGAAGAATTTCCGGAGGATCCTGGAGAAACTTTCGTAAGAATTCTAGGATGAACTCCCAAAGGAACTTCCGTAAGAATTCCAGGAGGAACTCCTGGAAGAATTCTTAAAAGAACCTCCCGGAGGAGTTCCCGTAAGAACTCCCAGGGAAATTTTCCGAGGAACTTCTGGAGGAATTTGTAGATAAATGCCTAAGGAAATGCTAAATGAATTCCTGGAAGAAAGCCTGATTGAATTCCCGAAGGAACTACTGGTGGAACTTCAGAGGAACATCCGGTGGAATACCCTAGAGGAAGAGAAAAAATATTTCTGAAGGAACTTTCGAAATCCCATTTCCCGTGAAATTCCTGCCAAATATCGTCCAGGAATTCCCTGTAAAGTTCCTGGAGGTATTACCGGAGAATTTCTTGGAAAAACTCCTGGAAGAACTCCCGGAGGAACTTCCACAAGCACTTCCGGAGGAATTCCCACATGGAAGTCCTGAAATAATTCTTAGAGAAGTTCCTAAAGGAATTTCCGAAAAAATATCTTAAGGAATTCCCAGAAAAATACCAGGAGGAATTAATGCAGAAATTCCCAGATGAAATCCTGAAAGTATTCCCAAATGAATTGCTAAAGAAAATCCCTGCGGCTTGTTCCAAAGAAATTTCTGGAAGAACTCTTGGCAGACATCCGAGTAAATTCCGAGTGAAGTCCGGAAGGAATTCTAGTACAATTCCACGGAAAATCTCCTGGAGAAATTCCTGAAGGAATTCCTGGAGAAGTACCTGAAGAAACTCCCGAAAAAATACCTGTAAGAATTTCTGGGGAAATACTTGGACGAATTCCAGGAGAAATTCATGAAGATATTTCTAGTGGATTTCTTGAAGGATATTCTGAAGTAATTGCGAAAAGAATTCCAGATTGGAATGCTACATGATTTCGCTATTGAATGGTTGGAGGTATTCCCGGGAAATTTAGGAATTAAAGGAAGAGTTCCGAGAGGAATGCCCGGAGAAGTTCCTAGAAGAATTTCCGAAGGAATTGCTAATAGATTTACAAGTGAAATTATGGAGCTAAATCGGAGGATTTCCGTCATAAATTTTTGAAGAAACTTCTGGTAGAATTTTGGGAAGAAATTCCGTATATGTATTCTTGACGGAACTCTCGAATGCATGCCTGAAGGAAATGCCGGATTCTTCCAGAAGAGAGAAAAGCCGAAGAAATATCTAGAAGTAAATCTTGGAGAGAAAAAAAGAAATCTTCAAGGAATTTCCTCGTGAATTTCCTAAAAAAAATTTAGTGGGGGGTTTCTAGATAAGGAGGAATTACAATTACATGAGAAGGATTTTCGAACGATTTTCAGAGGAATTTGTGGATAACTTTCCGGAGGAATTCAGAAGTTCCCAGGGGCTTCTAGGGCTTCTAGCTTCTAGAAGGATTTCAGGGAGAATTTTTGAGTCCAAAATGTTTCGAGTTGTTTTGAACTTTCATATATTATGGATCCTGGATGCCCTAATAAGTTTTGGGAATCTTTTGAATTTCAACCACCTATTTCTGTATATGATTGGATCGTAAAGTGCACATGTTTGAGGGAATTCATTTCAGTACCCGTTCAATCTTTCCACAATTTAGGGGGGGGCGACGGCCCCCCCTGCCCCCCCTTGGCTACGCCCATGCTTCCAGCTGCGTACCTTCTTCGGTAAAGTCTTTCGGCATCTTCCAGGTTATATGCTAACGTATTGAGTCACGTGATTGATGATAAATTGAAGCCGCAAAGAGCAAAAATGTAAAAAAGTACGTTTTCTCATACTAATCTCCATGTAAATTTAAAATGCGATGCGGCATGCGAGGTCGCAACCAATCGAGCCCATATTTTGCACAGTTGATTGGGGTCCCAAAACGATTCAGAAAAACCTTGATCTAATTTGATCGGACGAAGTTTTCGTTTTCCCATACAACTGCGCCTCACTCTATTGTATATATTCATGGTCATCCAAGAAAATCCTGGAAAAGGCCTTAAGATCTGGACGCGTAACCAGAGATCTATCGGATTTAGTGTTACAGTGTTACATACCCTTTGTGGTACATAGAATAGATTGCCTCCATTTCATAGGTCCATAGTCATCCAAGAAAACCCTGAATAGGCCTTCAAATCTGCATGGGTAACCACAGATCTTTCGGCTTGTTTCAAAAGTGGTACATGCTCTTTGCGGTACATAGAATAGAATACGCCCATTGCATATGTTTATGGTCTTCCAAGAAAATGCTAGAATAGGCCTCAGGATCTTCACACGTAACCAGCAACTTTTCGGATTGTTTCAAAAGTGGCATATGCCCTTTATGGTACATAGAATATACCGCTTTCATTGCATATGTTCATGGTTATCCAAGAAAACACTTGAATAATCCTCAAGAACTTCACGCGTAACCAGAGTTCTTTCGGCCTATTTGAATATACATGCCCTTTATGGTACGTAGAATAGAATGCACCCATTTCAAATGTACATGGTCATCCAAGAAAACCCTGAAGTAAGGCATTAGGATCTACACCAGAGATATATCAGCCTGTTTTAAATTTGGTACTTGTCATTTGTGGTCCATGCATAAAGTTGTATCGTTCTAATTTATTCACATTATGCTTTTTCAAAGAATAGACAGCTTCATATGAGTGATATGAATGAAGTTTGTATACTACCTGGAATCAACAACAACAAGACAACAATAACTACTTGGAATGCAAATATATCAAGATGAGGTTTCACATCTTGTTTATTCTTCAATAACTGCCTAGAGCTGATGACAACAACTTGAACTACTTGAAATGCAAACATATACCAATAGCCTTCCGTTCGTAGGATGATCTGCAGATCATTCCTGTATGGAGTTCATAGACTACCTAGTACCATGGCAAAAACAAAAACTACTTGGAATGCATACATTCACTCAGATAAGGTTGCACAACTTGTTATTTTTTCAATTATTGGCTCCATCACGGAGGTTGATCAGCAGGTCTTGACTTTATGAAGTTCGTTGGCTACATGGAACCAATGGCAAAAATGAGATCTACTCATGCAATCATATAGCAAGAAGCGGTCACACAACTTGACTATTCCTCAACAAGTGCCTCAAGTACGGATGTTGATCTGCAGACCTTAACTTTACGTAGTTCGTAGACTACTTCGAACCCATGACAATAAAAAGCACTAAATGAAATGCGAACATATACAGTAGTCATCCGATTTTGTCACTCCTCGATTTTGTCTAGTCCCGATTTTATCACGTTTATCACGTCGACCCAATTTGTCGATTTGACCCAATTTTGTCACATTTTCTACTTTATCACCCCAAAATTCACCAAGGGGGTGATAAAATCGGGATATAACTGTACCAAGAAGGACCATACGATGTGTGTAGTGTTCAATAACCTTCATAACGGAGCCCACGACAACGAAAATAAGTACTTAAAATACAAGCATATACCAAAAAAGGGTCTCACAACTTGTTTATTTTCAAATAACTGCCTCCATTAAGGAGGTTGATCCACCGGCCTTGACTCTATGGAGTTCATAGACTACCTGGAGCCCAAGACAACAACAGGAACTACTTGGAATACAAACATATAACAAGAAGGCGTCACACAACTTGTTTATTCTTCAATAACTGAATCCGTTACGGAGGTTGATTCATAGACCTTGACTCTATGGAGTTTGTAGACTACGTGGAGTTCACGACAACAACAAGAGCTACTTGGAATACAAACATACACCAAGAAGGGGTCACACAACTTGTTTATTCTGCGATAGCTGCCTCCATTACGGATATTGATCCGAAGACCTTGACTGTATGGAGTTCGTAGACTACCTGGAACTCACAACAACAAGAACTACATGGAATACAAACATACACTACCCGCCAAAAGTATGGAAGCGCAAAAATAAGTATTGCAACACCTACTTTGAATATTGCAACACCCCCAAAAAAGTTTAGCATCACTTCAGAACTCCCATATTCCCATCGGATCTTTTCCATTTAGAATAATGGGACCTTCAACAAAATTGTTCACGACGATAAGTGCATTAGGCCGGACGTCAATTTAGCTCCCTGGGTGCCTTGGCCACCGGGTGGACATCCGGATGCTCCGGATTCTGGAACACGTGTGAAGTCACAATTTAATAAATGTATTCATTCCAGCGAGATGCGGTTTTCGTAATCGCAATATGACAAGAAAATCAATTCTGACTGACGTTTGCTTGACCAGTTAGTGGTAGCCTCCCACTGATTCTCCAGGAGTTCCGGAACATCCGGTAAAGTGGTCAATTATTAATATTCGTCCCAGAAAGCTGCGATTTTTTCTAAACGATTTGTGGAGGCATTGTGAGAGAAAAATCAATGAAAGCATCACTAATTGACCCCAGGTGGTCTCCCAGTATTCCTCCGGAAGATCCAGAATATCCGGTCAAGTGGTCAATTATTTAAATTCGTCCCAAAACGCTGCGATTTTTTCTAAACGGTTTGTGAAAGCATTGTCAGGGAAAAATCAATGAAAGCATAACTAATTGATCCCAGGTGGTCTCCCAGTATTCCTCCGGAAGATCCGGAAACATCCGGTAAAGTGGTCAACTATTTAAATTCGTCCCAAAAAGCTGCGAGTTTTTCTAAACGGTTTGTAGAAGCATTTTCAGAGAAAAATTAATGCAAGCATCACTAATTGAACCCAGGTTGTCTCCCAGTATTCCTCCGGAAGATCCGGAACATCCGGCAAAGTGGTCAATTATTAATATTCGTCCCAGAAAGCTGCGATTTTTTCTAAACGGTTTGTGGAAGCGTTGTGAGAGAAAAATCAATGCAAGCATCACTAATTGACCCCAGGTGGTTTTCCAGTATTCCTCCGGAAGATCCAGAATATTCGGTAAAGTGGTCAATTATTTAAGTTCGTCCCAAAACGCTGCGATTTTTTCTAAACGGTTGGTGGAAGCATTGTCAGAGAAAAATCAATCCAAGCATAACTAATTGATCCCAGGTGGTCTCCCAGTATTCCTCCGGAAGATCCGGAAACATTCGGTAAAGTGGCCAATTATTTAAATTCGTCCCAGAAAGCTGCGATTTTTTCTAAACGGTTTGTGGAAGCATTGTCAGAGAAAAATCAGAGCAAGCATCACTAATTGACCTTAAGTGGTCTCCCAGTGTTCTTCCGGAAGATCCGGAACATCCGGTAAAGTGGTCAATTTTTAAATTACGTCCCAGCAAGCTGCGAGTTTTTCTAAAACGTCTGTGGTAGCATTGTGAGAGCAAAATCAATGCAAGCACCACTCATTGACCAGTGGATAATCCAGTGAAGTGGTCATATTTAATGGTTTTATAATGCATCCCAGAAAACTGCGATTTTTCCAATACCGTTTGTACAGGCAAACCTCAATGAGTCGATAATGAAGACTCGTTTAAATATCGAGACGTGGAATAGAGAATCATTGAAAATCTGTTTGAAGGGACCATCACAGTAACCCAGAATATTTTTTTCAATATGGCATATTTTGCCTCCATGAGTCGATATCGAGTCATAGAACATCAACTCATAGAGGTTTGACTGTAATAGTAATGCCAGAGTTAAATCAATGCGAGCATCTCCCATTGACGCCTGGTGGCCACCTAGTAATCCTCCGGGAGCTTTAGAATATCCGGAGAAGTGGTAAATTCAACTCAGAAAGCTGCAACATTCTGAAAATCGCTTGTTGTAAAAATGTCAGAGCTAATTCAATATAACAACCAGTCGTTCTCCTCGGATGGTCCTCTAGAAGTTCTGGAACATTCGGTGAAGTGGTCCATTTTTTTAAATTCGGCTTAGTAATCCGCCCTCGTAAGTTAGATGTAGCAATATGAAAGCAAAATTTCACTGAGTGGTCCTCAGGAATAGACCTGTGTGCCGCCACCATCAAAATGAATTGTATGAAAATTTACCACGTCCAAATATTTTTTACAACGCCAATGGCTATTGTAGGCAGTAGGATTATGGATTTCGAACTTTTTTTCCAAAAGAGCATTAACAGTAAAGTCAAGTTCAGTTTTCCAGTTTCGTCTAACTCCTGTCAGAAATACATATTTTCCACCATGTTCATATGACATTTTTCCACTTCTAATGATGCAGAATATAATCTCATTTCCGATGTAGTTTATAAATCGGAATCACCCAAAATTATTTCAAACTATTTTGTAAAAAATTCTTCAGATTCAAATCAGGAATATCTTCGAGAATTTCTTAAGAACGTTGTTAAAAAAATCCTTCAGGAATTTCGTTATGAATTCTTTTAGGAACTCCTTCAGATATTCGCATAAAAATTCTATCGTAAAATCTTTCTGGAAGGGGAATTTCCCGGAGCAATTCCTGGATTTTTCTTGAGAATACATTGAGAAATTTTTGGGGGAATTTCGAAACGAATCTATAAAGGTATATCTGGAACAATTCTCCACGTAATTTCCGCAGAAATTCCTGGTAATTTTTGGCAGAATTCCTTGTGGAATACAAGCCCTCCTTGTGGAAGAAAAAGTGGGAGCATTTCTGGGAGTATTTTCAGGTTAACTTCTTTACAATATTGCAAGAGTATTTCCTGAAAATAAATCGTGAACGGTTTTCTGGGTGATTTCTGGGAATTCCTGAAAGAACTTCTAAAAAATTTCCAAACGGTTTTCTGGCGGAATGCGGAATGCGAAATTTCAGGAAAAATATCGGAGATCGGAGATAGGTGGGCTTAAAAGAATTCCATGTGTATTTAGAAACGAATTCAGAGGAAATTTCTGTATTTCTGGGGATTTCTGGAGTAGGTCCTAGTGGAATTTTCGGACTCCAGTGGAATTTCCGGAGGAATTCCTGCAAAAAATTTCAAGGGGATTTCTTGGAAGAACGGACGGAAAAACATTTGGAGGAATTCCTGGAGAAACTTCCGGTACACTTCCTGAAAAACTCCCGGAGGTATTCCTGGAGGAAATTCTTGAGTAGTTCATGGAGGAACTTCTTAAGGAATTTTCCGGAGGAATTCGGAGGGACTTCTGGAGGAATTCTTAGAGGAACTTCTTGAGGAATTCCTAGAGGAACTTCTTGAGGAATTTCTAGAGTTACTTCTTGAGGAATTCCTGGAGGAACTTTCGCAAGCAGTCCTGGAAGGTGAAGGATCTTCCGGAAAAATTCCTGGAAAAAATTTCTGGAGGAACTTCCGAATGAATTTCTGGAGGAGCTTCCTGAGGAAGTTCTGGAAGAACTTCCGAAGGAATTCCTGGTGGAACTTCCGAAGGAATTCCTGGAGGAACTTCCGAAGGAATTCCTGGAGGAACTTCCGAAGGAATCCCTGGAGGAACTTCCGAAGGAATTCCTGGAGGAACTTGCGAAGGAATTCCTGGAGGAACTTCCGGAGGAATTCCTGGAGGAACTTCCGGAGGAATTCCTGGAGGAACTTCCGAAGGAATTCCTGGAGGAACTTCCGAATGAATTCCTGGAATTCCTGGGAGATCTTCCGAAGGAATTCCTGGAAGGTCTTCCGAAGGAATTCCTGGAAAGTCTTCCGCAAAAATTCCTAGAAGGACTTCCGGAGGAATTCCTACAATTTTACCACAATCGGCTTAGAAAAAGTCGCAGCTTTTTAAGACGAGATTCAAGAATTGGCCACTTCACCGGATGTCCCGGATCTTCCGGAGGAACAATACGAGGCCACTTGGGATCAATTAGTGATGCTTGCATTGATTTTTCTCTGGCAATGCTCCCTCCAACCGTTTAGAAAAAGTCGCAGCTTCCTGGAGCGAATTTTAAAAATTGACCACTTCATCGGATGTTCCGGAATTTGCGGAGGACCACTGGGAGGCCATCTGGGGTCAATGAGTGATGCTTGCATTGATTTTGCTCTGATAATTCTGCCACAATCGGCTTTGAAAAAGTCGCAGCTTTCTGTGACGAATTTCAAAATTTAACTACTTTACCGGATGTTCCGAAACTCCCGGAGAACCACTGGGAGGACGCCAAGGGTCAAGCAAGCATCAATCAGCATTGATTTTTCTGTCATATTGCGATTACGAAAGATGATGAACATTTGGCATGTCGCTAGAATGAATAGATGTATTAAGCGGTGACTTCACACGTGGTTCAGAATCCGGATAATCCGCGGTCCACCTGGTGACCAGGGCACTCCAAAGAGCTAAATTGTCCTCTTTCGCAATGCACTTATCGCCGTGATAAATTTTGTAGAAGGTTCCACCATTCTAAATGTAATGGATCCGACGATAAATCTTCACGAATATGTTAGTTCCGGAGTGATGCTAAACTTTTCGGAGTGTTGCAATATTCAAAGCAGGTGTTGCAATACTTATTTTTGCGCTTCCATACTTTTGGCGGGTAGTGTATATCAAGAAGGGGTTCCACTGCTTCTTATATGGAGATTGATCCACAGACCTTAAATCTATGGAGTTCGTAGACTACCTGGAGCCCACGACAACAACAAGAACTACTTGGAATACAAACATATACCAAGAAGGGGTCACACAACTTGTTTATTCTTCAATAACTGCCTCCATTACTTAGGTTGATCCACAGACCTTGACTATATGGAGTTCGTAGACTACCTGGAACCAATGACAACATCAAGAACTACTAGGAATGCAAACATGTTTAAGAAGAGGTCACACAACTTGTTTATTTTTCGATAACTACCTCCATCACGGAGATTGGTCCGAAGACCTTGACTGTATGGAGTTCGTAGACTACCTGAAAGCCACGAAAACAACAAGAACTACATGACATACAAACATATACCAAGGAGGGGTAACAAAACTTGTTTATTCTCCAACAACAGCCTCCATTACGGAGGTTGATTCACAGACCTTGACTCTATGGTGTTCGTAGACCACATGGAGCCCACGACAACAACAAGAACTACTTGGAATGCAAACATATACTAAGAAGGGGTCACACAACTTATTTATTCTTCGATAACTGCCTCCATAACGGAGATTAATTCACAGACCTGGACTATATGGAGTTTGTAGACTACCTGGAACCCAAGACAACAACAAGAAATACTTGGAATGCAAACATATATCAAGAAGGCGTCCCAAAACTAGTTTATTCTTCAATAACTGCCGTTTTTGATTGCACGATAGACCTTTGGTTACGCTACCAGACCTTAAGCTCTGAATCCTGGGATTTTTTGGATGACTGAGGCCTTATTCCAGGTGTTTTTGGAGACCCGGAACATAAACTGTGAACACGGCTATTCTAAGAAGCGCAAAGAGCATGTCACATATTGGAAACTGGATGATAGTCCTTTGGTTACGCGTGTAGACTCTTAAGCCTTACTTCAAGAATTTCTTGTATAATCATAGACAAAAGCTGTAAACCATGACAGTGGGCAAAAAATATATGAATTTCTGTTTCCAAAACTATCAAAATTATCTAAATCGGCTGAAAATTGTTAAAGTTATGAAAATATCAATTTATGGGAACACGGATACCCTGTCGGCCATCCACGTCGTAAAACATCAGATGCCCCTCCCCACGTCCCTCCTCACTGTACCAACGTGATTTTCTCACAGATGCTACATTTTATGGTGTTCTTAGATGTCACCGAGTTTCAGCTTTCAGCTATAAAAAGACGTTGAAATATCACCACTTGAAGTTCAAAAAGGGACACGGGTTCTGTTAACTGATGTTATTGCAACAAAGCTTATTTGATGTAGGACATTATTCCACTGCTTGCTGTAGAAAATGGGTCAGATCTTGCAATGCATTTCACAATTCGAACCAAAATAGTGATTCGAGGTTGTTCCGGGGTTCAGATCATTTGGTCTACTAGGTTAACTATGGTATGGTTATCTTGGTACCAAACCTAAAGCTACCCAGCATTCCCACGCGAATGTTCCACTATTTAAATATGTCCAAAGCAGATGTTCTGGGTTCTCCAAATTGTTCTGGAGTTAAGGTCTACCAACGAAAGTTACCCAGCTTGTCCATTAAAACCCATAGCGCCCTAGCGAATGATTCACTATTTTAATGAGTCGGTATCAAATGTTCTAGCTTATTCAAATTGTTCTGGAGCTGAGGTCATTTGGTCTCTCGAGTAGCAGAAATTAGACCAATTTAGTTGCAACAACTCATATATGACTGGATTTGGTCGTACATAAGTGACAGCAACTCATTTATGACAAGTGTGCTGTTTGGGTTACCAAATAATAACACTTGTTAGGGTAACCAACTAGATTTGGACCCCTACACATTTTGGACCCTCCTGGCGACATTTTTCTGATTTCTGAACTAAAAACAATGCCGCTGCTAATTCCGCCATTGGCTTCAGGAAATTATTATTGTTCAGCATCTATTACACTGGTTTTCCGTGCAAAAAAGCGGTATTTAGATGAAATTTCGAGGAAATTAGTTTGTTCAAAAAGGCGAGCGTTACAATGCGTTACGCTTAAAAGTATACATCACTGAATAAGTTTTTGTCGAAACTGTGAATTTAAAACACAGGAATCTTCTCATTAATGCATGCCAATCGAAAGATAAGACTTGGCTTTGACTCAATTTACCAGGGTAAAGTAGAAATTCGACTTTGAAGAGACTAAATTGGGGGTGTCTAAAATGTGTACACTTGGGGGTCCAAAATATGTTGCACTGTCCAAAACGAAGAATATTTTCATTTCAGAAAATGGCAAATTTCAATGATTTATCAAAAACTGAAGCTCATTTCGAATTTACATTTCATAAGTAAGACTTTCATCTTTGAAATGGTGTCATTTCTGCCCATATCGAACCTGCATTTCAATAGATATAATCATATATTGGGATGCACTTCCTCTATATTGGGATGCTCCTTCCTCTAGGGTCCAAAATAGGACATTTACCCTACTTGTTATCAACACGTAAAAACAACATGTCCATGCCAGTCTCTTGAGCTCTTGTGTGTGTTTCGCAATTCAAATCAGTTCATTGCAGATGTTCTAGGTTGTATCAAGCCATTAGGCCAAAAGGTTATTAAGCCGAATGGGCATGATGCCAAATAATCATTAGAGGTCAAATAAGAAGATATAATTTCTTTTTTTTCTCTCCCTTCTTCCTCTATGCTTCTTCCCTCTTCCTTCATCCATCATCTTTCATCCTTCTTTTTTCTTCCTTTTTCCTTGTTCATTTCGTTCTGTTCCTTTTTCCTTTTTCCTGCTCGCTTCTTCTTTCTTTTTTTTCCTACTTCCATCTTCCTTTTTCTTCTTCCATCTCCTTTCTTCCTTTCTTTTCTTCCATCTTCTTTCTTCCCTCTTCTTCCTTCCTCTTTCTTCCATCTTCATTCTTCATTTTGCTTCCCCCTTTCCCACTTCGCATTTATCTCTTTTCACTTTTCTCTTTTATCTGTCATTTCACGTTTCTCAGTTGTCACTTCTCATTATGGTACAAAGGGAGTGCTGAGTGAGAAATGAGAAATTAACAGTGAGAGGTAAAAAGTAAGGAATGAGGAGTGGGAAGTGAGAAGTTTATGTTTTACTCATTATTTATCACTAATCTTTTTTCCCTTTTCAATTATCATCAATAAATCCCACTAGTTGAATTTTGGATTAATTTACTAATTATATATCTAAGAACATTGTATCACTTTCTTCCGGCTATTTTTTTGAATTACATATAAATGTACATTCTAATCGCCCATATGTCGATTTACCTTTATATGAAGAATTCAAATATACGTGATGTCGAAACTTATGTCCAATCAGGTCAAATTTTTGTCCGACAAATTAAACATCGATAAAAAAAAATATTTTGAGCTTTTAGTGGAATGTCCTTACTTGTCATAAGACGAGTGCGTACAATTCCATTTAATTCCACCACTTGATTGTACCTTGACAGATATGAATTTCGACCCCAATCAAGTGGTGGAATTAAATGGAACTGTACGAACTCGTCTTATGACAAGTAAATTACATATCACCTGATCTTGCTTGCAAATTCGTTACGCTTCGCAAGGCGTAACATAACAAATTCAGAAACTAGAATATGCACTTAATATTCAAACTTGACAGAAGGTGACGTGTAGTTAACAATGGAATTTCCCGAAATTGCATTTCATCGCATTTTGCCCGAAAATAACATATACTCGAAAATATACACTTGTCATAAAACGAGTTTGTACAATCCCATTTAATTCCACCTTATTGTACCTTGACAGATACGTATTTCGACCGCAACAGTAAGGTCGTCTTCAGTGTCTCGTACTCTCGATAGAAAGAGAGTATTAGGTCGAAATACGTATCTGTCACGGTACAATTAAGTGGTGGAATTAAATGGGATTGTACAACCTCGTCTTATGACAAGTGAAGACATTCCACTAAAAAGCTCAAAATAATTTTCTTAATAGAAAATATAATTTCTCGTTAAAAATCCCTTTACCCTGAAAAAAAAGTTTTCCTCGAGAACAACATGTTTCAAAAATAAACCTTTCCCGCGTTTGGTTAAGTTTTTTTCCTGGCGAATCAGAAAAGACCAGGATACCAGCAATGACCCGAATTGCATTATAATGGCCAAACATTAGTCAAGGTAGTAAAACGTTTCCACAAAACTTGATTGAAATCGACTTTCAGATTTTGTCATATGTTTTTGATTCGTGCAGTGTGAGGTCTGATTTGTTCGTCAACATTGCTTACAGTTTCCTCCTACATTCGACATGCAGCATCGACCACATGTGTCCCAGTGGTTATCCTTACGAGTTCGTAGGAACAACTCCGTTTTTTTCTTCAGACGACTGAAAAGAAAACTTTCATCTGCTATCGGTCTGCTGTAGCCACTAGGTAGGTAGGTATGTGCTTGTATAGGTGCACTATCAGCAGAGGGAAAAGTTAATCGAACTCGGTTGAATGCGCTTGCCAGCGTAAACGTCTGGTCAAGCCAACACTCACTCCATCATCCTACCATGGATGGATGGTGCTTATAGGTACTTTGCTTGACTGAACGCAAATGCATGCTAACAGTCACCGGATAAACTTTCGGTGACTTTTATTTGATCGAAAAGTTTTCCATCTAGTTTGAAAAAACTATTAAGGAAACGTAGTGTACGTGCGATGGTTTATGACTTGTCATATTTATTGTGTTTACAGTTTCTGGCGCCCGGAGATTACTAATTTAATAACAGATTGTTCGTGCACAGTTGGATTTTTTAGATTAGTGACGTATTATACTATGAACATTCATATTAGAAAACATGCTCAGAGCTGTTCACTATAATTAAAAATCAAACAAATGCTAGACAAGATGTGTCAACGCGTAATTGGGTGGGAGACAATAAATGCAAGGACATGCAAGCTAAGGATCAGAGGCCGTAACTTCAACTAGAGCTATCCGACAAAGGGCCACCCGACGGCGAGAAAATAAAAACCTTCACTACGGCATGCAAAATGTCCGGTACGATCACCGATCGGTATAAGGAAAGGAGGGACAATATGCCCTAGCTAAGCATAGACTGCTTTTATGCCTTAGCTTTACGATTTTCATGGGTGGTTCTACCTCATGCAACAGTTAAACAGTATAACTAGTTGATGCCATTTTAAAGTTGGAGACAATCTCAACCACATTTATAAATTCACATTTAAAAAAGTGGCGTTATTTCGATGCCGGAAAACTAATAAAGAACGCCTTTTAGCCGGCAGCTCTTAGGAAACAATGCACCACGCGTCGGCGAATCAGAATTCTGGTATGGACCGTGGGTGGAGACGCGTAGTACATTGTAGGTAAGTCCCACTAGGGTGTTTTGCCTCGCCAAAATGTTAGATGTTTCATCATTGTGGGCTTCGTGGCCGTGCGGGTTATGGAGCGTGGGTTCGATGCCCGCCCCGATAAGGAGAAAACTTGTCGTTATCGAGAAATTCTCCACCGGTCCACAGGGTGTTCCCAAGTAACATTTCAAGTTTTATTCCGCTCTAAGAATGGTTTTCAAGAACAATTTATAAGATCTAACAATAAAACCGAATCATACACGGCAACCTTATGATGACCTCTATAAGAGTAAGATATTGCCAAGTGGCCCTCTCCAGATAACCACTATAAACCTATTATAAGAGCATTTAGAAACCCTTTTTAAACCACCCGCAAAAAAGGGAATTTGGCTGCGGCAGCTGTCAAAATGTTGCTTTGAAAAAAGAGAAACAAAACTTTGCAGAAAATAATAACAAAATGGATTGCTGATGAAAATTATGATGATGAAAACAAAATAATATTTTTTTTCAGGTTGTTTTTTCGAATCAGTACAATTGAAAAGGAGTGCGCGTCCGATTTTATGGGCAAAGCTGGTGAAAAAATAAGGTTGAACACCACGCGCCGGCAATATAACGTGTTTCAGAGAAATAAAACGAAAATATTTATTACCACAACGTCTAGGATGTCCACTAAATCGATTAGTACTTTTGCCCACATTATTATTAAATAGAATTATTCATATGAAAAAGTGTGGTACACGTTGAAAATGTCGTTAAATCATGAATTTCAGTGATATATTTCACTGACTGCGAAATGCTTATCCATTTTCAATATGGCCATCATGGAATTTGATCAGAAAAATTTTGCTTTTATTAAACAGCGTCATAAACTCTTTGGAATGCAAACATTCTTATGACTGAGAGTAATTCATTTGACCACATTATGATCAAAAATTGGAGCTCTATTCGAGCGTTGAAAATTGGATTTATTACGCTCTTCAACACAACCATAGATCTATTCATATGGTCAATTGGCATTTAACGTTTGAAGCTTTTTTCAACAGATTTATGAAAGCTTCATTGATAGCAATAAGAACGTCAATAAAACTGAGCAATTAGCTTGGTGATTGCTGTCATAAATCCGCAATAAGAATTAGATAAATCCAAGAAGCATGGAAATTGTTACTTGGGTTATGTGTCTGATGATACTATCAGAACGTCGGCTCCAGGGGCGCGTTCACCTCAATTCGGGAGATTTGTGTAATTGATGATACTATAGTTGAAGAAACGGCATTTTATCCTCAGCTTGCATATCCTTGCGCTAATTGGCTGCCATCCAATTACGCGTTGATGCATTTTGGCCAGCACCATGAACCAGCTCGTTGGTGGAACCACAGCTCTGATAGAAGGAAGTCGCTCGATGCCC
Source organism: Armigeres subalbatus (assembly GCF_024139115.2). NCBI lineage: Eukaryota > Metazoa > Arthropoda > Insecta > Diptera > Culicidae > Armigeres > Armigeres subalbatus. The sequence goes on along the minus strand of NC_085140.1, from coordinate 155,508,942 downwards.
GCTTTTCCACACTTTCTGTCTTGTCCAGAAAATTTCCTGCAGTGCCATCACGTCGAAATTTGCGGGGATATAATTCATCGTGGATAATCCTGTCGCATCCTGCGAAACCATGCAGCTCTTCCATGCTCCAAGCTTCCAATCGTGATCTTCCATTAGTCGCCTAGGTCTTTGCCGAGTCGTATCATCTCTTAAGTAGTTCGTAATTTTTGGTTTTATGTGCGGCTTACTGGGCCTGTGCAAACTTCCTGTCACCGGAGGGCCGCCCTTCTTGCCAGGTTTGTTTAGTGTCCCATCTAATACCAGGACTTGGGCTTGTGCGCTTTGAGCGGCGCACGGTTGCTTTGGCGAACCCTTCGCCTTCTCTATTTATTTTATTTTCAATCCCCCATGAGCTGTGTCTGAATAATCACTTTCCGTTCTAGCGTTGACTCGCTTGTGGTTTCAAGGAATGCCAGCTGATGTTAAACTTTAATTCAGTACACTTCAAATTCCCACATAAGAGCTGATCATTGCGGTGGATGTTTGGGTGATGCGATCCACCATAAAAAATCTTCCGCATAATCCCCTACTTCTGCCAACAATAGTTTGTTGGAGTGGTTTATGCAACAGTTTCGATAGCAAACACGGGCATGACCAAAGCGGACATAAAACAGATCGCAGCTATACTGAAATTTTGCTACGATCTGGACGCATGAAGTGATTTCGAGATTATTACAATTTTGAAAATCTAATTAAATCCTTAATCGAACGCTATCCGAATTAGCTTTGGTACATGATTGAATCTTAAAAGCCAACTAAATAATCAATTTTATTCTTAGCGCGTTGTAAACACACTTCAATCAGAACAGTGATTCACTCACTATAAATGTTAAAAAAAATAGAGATAGGGTAAAAGACCCAATAGTGGAGGAACTAAGCACGTTCTCTCACTATTTGTCGGTTCACACCAAGGCTCTACTTGATTTCACCTACCTCAAATATGCAAACGAATAGTCACTAATTATGCTTCAAAAGAAAAGATTCGAAATTGCAGCACCATCCATCGTTGTTGCCTAAAATGATACCTCCAATTATTGGTGCACTGTGCCAATAGTTGCGATATTTTTTAATTCATGTTCCTATAGTTGCGCATCCCATTGCTTTTATATAGGACTCGCAACTATGGGAACACTACCGCAACTATTGGAGCAAAGACGAGAAAAAGATAATGTATTTCAGTGATAATTTACCAATTTAGAGGGAAATCCAAACCGTTTTCCGTTATTTCATCTAATGACAGGACAACAGTTTGATTGACTATATGGGTTGCTGCGATAAATCCGTAGATTTTGCGAAAACAACACTACCGCAACTATAGGAGCACCCACGACTATCGGATCATTTGCCCTAGTCTTCGAACATCTTTTCGTAGAACTGCATTTACATACCTGATTGGCGCTTGTCGATCGTTAACATGTTTGACAGCACAAATCTTCTTTTTCTATATAATAAACTAGTCGACCCGGCAGACGTTGTCCTGCATAGTAGGCGAGAATGTGCGTTCCGAACTGCCCATGCAAAGTTCGCATAGAAATCATAATTTTAGTTTTTCACGATTTGCTCAACTTTACTCGTAATTTTCGCATTAGGAAATATCATTTAAACCCGTCGGAAAATATAACGAATGTTTCTGCTGAAGAAATGAAAAAATCCATCCAGCCGTTTTCGAGTTATGCGGATACGAACACAGACCATTTTTTTTTTTTTTTTATCTTTCGTTTATTTGGAAGGCTCATTTGCCGTGAAGCGTTACGGAGCCGAAATCAAGTTTAACAATACATTTCTTGATTCTTATACATAGCACAGACAAACAGACGTAACAGCTTGAACATTTTTCTGAAAAATCCATCGCTCAACTCCTCTATCACCATCTTAAGAGCATGTTACACGAAACAATGTTTCGTATGACATTGTCACCAGAAGGCGCTAGAGTGAAATGTCAAACTCGAAGGATTCCGACGCTAGCGCCTCTAGTTGTGAAACGCTCAATTAATCAAATTCAAATTGCTCGTTAAAGTCATGGTCGATGGTATTTTCTATAGTGTTACGTCTGTTTGTCTGTGTACATAGTGTTAGTTTTGGGGAACCGAAAGACTCGCGGTTTAGTCGAGGTTAGGGAATACAATAATACAGTAGGAAAGGAAAGGATTTTAGGGTGCTTAAGTAATTACGATGCTGATGTTCACAAAGTTGACGTTCCTCGCATTTTTACATCTGTAACGGGACAAATAAACTTTTAGTAGGAGACAACGACGAGAGGAAGACATACGGAAGGGATTAACGACAGACATGGAAATGTACAACAAGAGGAAGACATTCGATATGGGGTATGACAGACAAGGGAATGGGCAGGCAATGATTACAGTTTTACATCAGCAACTTTCAAAAATTGGTGGACCAGGGACATGTACTCGAGATCAAGGCCCGACAACACTTCCCTAATAGGCTTTGGTTGTTTTCCTCGGACCCGGAGATGTTCAGTTAGCGCAGATCTGGGGCCACGATGCTCCTCGCACGCCCACACGACATGATCGATGTCCTGATAATCCTCGCCGCAAACACAGAGATTTCCTTCCGAGAGCCCCACTCTGAAAAGATGTGCATTTAGAGTGTAGTGATTGGACATTAGACGACACATGGTTCGAATGAAGTCTCGTCCCATATTCAATTTTTTGAACCATGGACGCTTCGACACCTGCGTGCGAATTGAATACAGCCATCTACCCAACTCCCCATTTGTCCATTTCTGTTGCCAGCTGTTCAAGGTTTCCTGACGAACTAATGTGAAAAATTCATCGAAGGTGATTTTCCGATCGTAAATATCACCTTCCATAGCGCCCACCTTAGCCAAAGAGTCCGCTTTCTCATTTCCCGGGATCGAGCAATGAGAAGGGACCCAAGCCATGGTGATTGTGTAAGACCGTTGTGATAAGGCACTCAAAGCTTTCCGTATCCCATTCAGAAGATACGCTGAGTGCTTAACTGGTTTTTCATTGACCGAACAGCCTCCAAGGAACTTAGACTGTCGGTGAAGATGAAAAAGTGGTCAGGAGGTAGGGATGCGATTTGCTCGAGTGAATAGTGTAAAGCTGCTAGCTCAGCAGTATACACGGAACAAGGCTCTTTGAGCTTAAAGTAGGCGCTATGAAAACGTTGAAAACACCGAAACCAGTGGAGTCATCAATTTTTGACCCGTCTGTAAAAAGCTTCTCTCCTCACTGGCGTGCCAGTATTTGCTTGCGAATAATGGAGGTATGACCTCCGCACACAGAAAGTCTGGTATTCCATGAACCTCCTGCTTCATGGACAGATCAAAAGTAACAGAGGAACTGTAAGAGTCTAAGAAGTTAGCACGATTGGTATCTACCGAAGAAGGGCTTACCTCCAGCGTTATGTACCAGTGGTAAATACTCATGAATCGAGATTGAGGGTTTTGTTCGAGCAGCTTCTCGAAGTTGTCAATGACCAATGGGTTGAGAACCTCACAGCGGATGAGGAACCGGAGCGATAATTCCGCGAAACGATCTGTTAGTGGCAGTACTCCCGCAAGTACTTCCAAGCTCATCGTATGTGTCGAATTCATACATCCTAACGCGATACGGAGACAGCGGTACTGAATCCGTTGAAGCTTCAGAATGTGTGTTTTAGCTGCGGACTGGAAGCAGAAACTACCGTATTCGAGGACCGACAAAATGGTTGTTCGATACAACGTCATAAGATCTTCGGGATGCGCTCCCCACCATGTTCCGGTTATTGATCGCATGAAGTTGATCCGTTTCTGGCATTTTTGTGTCAGATACACAATGTGCTTCCCGAAGGTACATTTCGAGTCGAACCAGACCCCGAGGTATTTAGAAGACATGCTATGAGTGATTGTCTTACCCATCAGTTGGAGCGGGAACTTTGCCGGCTTATGTTTTTTGAAAAGACAACCATCTCAGTTTTCTCCGGAGAGAATTCGATACCCAGCTTCGTAGCCCAAGTGGACAAATTCAGAGTATCTCGCAACGATCCTTGCAGATCAACCGCGGTTGGCCCCGAAACGGGTACAACACAAGCATCTGCAAGCTGTCTCAACGAGGAATTCGGCCTGAGACATTCATCAATGTCTCTGACGTAAAATTAGAAGAAGGGGGCTCAAACATGCGCCCTGGGGTAGATCCTTGGAGCTAATTCGTGAAGTTGCAAAGCCACCATGAGAAAAACTCATACACTTCTCTGATAACAAATTGTACACATAGTTGTTTAAAATTGGAGAAAGTCCACACGCGTGGAGTTGGTCGGATACGACATCGACGCAAACTGAATCAAAAGCCCCTTAATGTCCAAAAACACTGAGCCCATTTGCTCTTTTTAGCGAAAGTAAGCTGAATTTCTGAAGAAAGCAACGCAAGACAGTCGTTCGTTCCCTTGCCCCTGCGGAAACCAAATTGTGTATCTGACAACAAACTATTCGATTCAACCCATTTGTCTAGCCGGAAGAGAATCATCTTCTCCAACAGCTTCCGAAGACATGACAGCATCGCGATGGGGCGATACGAGTTACAATCCGACGCGGGTTTTCCGGGCTTCTGGATGGCTATCACCCTCACTTCCCTCCAATCATCCGGAACAATGTTGCACTCCAGTAACTGATTGAACAAGTTCAATAAGCGCCTCTTCGCGACGTCTGGGAGGTTTTGAGCAAATTGAACCTGATTCTATCCATCCCTGGAGCGGACTTGTTACATGAAAGGAGAGCAAGTGAGAATTCAATCATCGAAAAGGGACGATCCATATCATCCCCTGCTAGCAAAGCATCACGTAGCTCTTGCCTCACCGGTACCGAATCCGGACAAACTTTCTTTGCGAAGTCAAGTATCCACCGCGACGAGCTTTCACGATCTTCGTTTACGGACGACGCGTTGCGCATTCTTCTCCCGACGGTCCACAGAGTTTTCATTGAAGTCTCGCGCGATAAACCTTCAACAAAAGTGCGCCAATATCCGCGCTTCTTCACTTTGACCAGTTTCTTGAACTGGATTTCGAGCGCGGTGTATCGTTTGTGAAGAACGATCGCCCCGTGTTTCCGAAATTCTTTGAACGCGGCGGATTTCTCGCGATAAAGTTGCGTACACTCGATGTCCCACCACGGACTGTAGGATTTCCTACGAACCGAAGCTCCTGGCACCGGCCGACGTTGTGCCTGAAGAGCGCTTTCAAGAATCAACTGCGATAGAAACTTGTACTCTTCCCGCGGGGAAGTGCTTCTATAGACTGTATGCCATCGCTGATGGCGTCCGCATATTTGCCCCAATCGATGTGCTTCGTGAGGTCATATGATAGATCGATGGAAGCAGATTGCTTATGTCCATTGGAAATCGAAACTTCGATCGGCAAATGATCACTACCATGGGGATCTTGGACCACCTTCCAAGTACAGTCCAACGATAATGAGCTCGAACAAATGGAAAGATCTAGACGGCTATCTCTTGCTGGAGGAGCCACTCGTGTAACTTCTCCTGTATTCAAAATTGACATATTGAAGTCGTCGCAGAGTTCGTATATCATTGATGAACGGTTGTCGTCGTACAGCGCCCCCCAGCCTGTTCCGTGGGAGTTAAAATCTCCCAAGAGCAACCGTGGCTCGGGCATAACCGAGCAGATGTGCGAGAGATCTCTTCGAGATATCGCGGTGTTTGGAGGAAGATATATCGAGGCGATACTGAGGTCTTTTCCTCGAATAGTCACCTGACATGCGACAGCTTCGGTGCCAGACATCGGCGCATAGACTCTATAGAAGGAGTGCTGTTTTTGATCCCTAAAAGCACCCCTCCATATCGATTTGCCCGATCGCGGCGGATTATGTTGAAATCAAGAAAATGAAGGTTCACATCTGGTGTGAGCCATGTTTCACATAAAGCAAAAGCATCGCATTGTAATTTGTTAACTAAAAATTTAAAAATATCTAATTTTGGGAGAATACTTCGACAGTTCCACTGTAGAATCGAAATCATGTTACCCTTATTGACTAAGTTAGCCATCGAAGGATACAAATGACTCGAGGAGGGGCATTTTTGAAGCCAGCTGCTTCAGGAGAGGAGTCAGAATAGGAAGAACAGTTTTGGCCATGTTCTTCACGGGGTCGGAAGCATCAAAGAAGTTGAGGATGAGCTCCACGATGCCAGAAAGTGTGAACATTGGAGCGCTCGGGAGTTCTTCTGCTCGGTCTGTATGCTCTCTTTCTGGTTGAGAAATCGCAAAAATGGGGCATCTGGGATTTTAGATGTTCCCGGAAGCGGTGGAAACTCTCGATCATCCCGATGTGAAACCACAAAGGTTGAACGTTTTTGAGTATTTCCACCCGCTTTGAATTTGACCATGTTGGATTGGGGCTCACTTTGAGGCTGTTTTCTAGGCTTTTTTAGGGTCGCTGGCTCTGTTTTATTCTCTTCCTCGTTGAGCCATTGAAAACAAAGGGAACCCCATTTCCAACCTCGGAGTCAGAGCTACCTTGATCGTCCAAAGGAAGAGACGAGTAGATGGTGTCAGAAACGAGTGGAGGAGCGGCCTTCCTCAACATTTCGGCGTAACTTCGCCGAGAACGCTGCTGAAGAGACCGCTTCTGGTGTATTCGCTGCTGTATGTACGTTGGGCAAGCTTCAAGAGCATGTGGAGGGCTTTCGTTACAATAGACACATTTCGGTGCCGTCTTGCACGCGCCCTCCACATGCTTCTCTCCGCATGATGCACAGCGAGGTTTATTGCAGCAGTACTGAGCGGTGTGGCCCAGCTGCTTGCAATTAACACAATTCATCACCTTCGGTACATACAGCCGAACAGGTAGACGAAGTTTGCCAATCACTACGTAGTCAGGCAGTGCGGACCCGGAAAAAGTGACGCAGAAAGAGTCAGACGGAGAATAACTCCGCTTCTCTCCCTCCTGCGACACCGAATACATTTGTTTGCAATCCAGTATCGTAACAGGAGGCAAAGAAACGTTCTTGAAACGACCGAAACCTTGTTTCAAATCGTCGCATGTCATACTTCCCTCCGTCACCACCCCGCGATCTCACACACTGCTGACGGTAAATACACCCTATATTCGAGAGTGAAAAGCTCACAGGTGGCAATCTCGTTGGCCTGTTTGCGATCACTGACCGTGACACGGAGTTTACTGGACCCAACCATGTCAATGGTCGTGACAGACGAAAATCGCTTTTCCAGATCTTTGCTGATCTGGCTGATATTCAAACGTTTGCCTTTGGGTCGAAAGAAAACAACATACGGCCCACTAGAGTCGTGAGGGTAGACCTTGGGACGGGGCTCGTAGAAGGAATTTTAGCGTTGCTGGTGTCCATTTCATTTTGGTTTGGAACACCCGAATGCAACGGAACATCTGACATGGAATACGAAGTACCCCGCCAACTTCGCCTTCGCGCATTGCGGACACGAAATGCGCCGCTGCAGCGAGGCACAATTTATTTTAAAACTAAACACTTATCACAAGGACAGAAAAAAACACACATACACACAAATTATTGAGAGGGAAGACGAGTTAAAGAAAAGGAAAAAACTATTCCAATAAGATGGAGAAGAGAGGGGAACAACGAGAGGGAGCTCAAGTGAATACTTGCGTTCACACTGCTGTGTCGCCGGCTAACGGTTCTGGCAGCACACACTGACTGGATGGACAATCGCCGGGGCGGTGGTGCGGTCGAAGCGAACCACGCTGTTGTTGGTGTTCTTGCCGCAGACAACACTGCAACTGGGTGGATGGATGGTGGCAGGACGGCAGCGTCTGTGTTGGTGGAGACGCACGATGGATGAAGTGATTACTGTCGGCGTGGGGCGATGAAGCCTGCGCCTGCGATGGACGCCGAAGAAACTGCAAAACTTTGCGTTGTCTTGCAAAAGCAACGAAATGGCTACTTAACTGCTTCAGCTAAGCACCACTTCCACTCAAGCACTATGCTTCAAAACACTTTCGGAAAAAACCTCTACCTGTACTTCAGGAAAAAAACCAAAAGAGAAGCAGACCGTACGCGGACTTACAACCGTCTCGCTCGGATGCTCGACGTGGAATGACAGACCATTTTATTTTTATATATAAGATATGAAATGGTCTGTATTCGTATCCGCATAACTCGAAAACGGCTCGATAGATTTTTTTCATTCCTTCAGTAGGTATGCTGGTTATCGTTTCCGACGGGTTTATATGATATATGCTCATGCGAAAATCACGAATAAGGTCGAGCAAATTATGAATTACGAAAACAAAGATTAGTATGGGAATTTCGCAAGGGCAGTTCACAACGCGCTTTTTAGCCTACTATGCAGGACAACGTCTGCCGAGTCGACTAGTAGAGAATAAAATTCACCTGTCATGACTCGAGTCAAGTACGATACACTGAAGATGGCTTTACAGTTGAGGCCAAAATACATATCAGAAGAGATTACATCGTGGTGAAATTAAGGACGAACTTTTCAGAATTCAATATTTTTTCACCTCGCGTTTTCGAGGGCATCACTACCAATACTGAAGCAACGAGCACCTGTCATCTTTTTATTCTATGCTTGCTGCGACGCAGTAAAGCTAAAATAAAAATGTGAAAGATACCTATTCGTTACTTCTTTGTTGAGATTGTAAACAAAATATATTTGGATTCTGAACAGTTTCACCTTAAAAGGAATAGTACTAAACTCGTTTTATGACAGGTGAAGACATTCCACTAAAACAGCTTTATAATTTTCTTACAGAGAATAATTGCCAATCAGTTGATTGGTTATGTAACTTACAGCTTAGCAAACATTATAATGCACCACAGTAACAATCACAGATCAAACTGGCAGAACTAATAAGTGAACCATAATCAATTTATGTAGCTTATTTTTGCATAATATTGTTACGCTGCTATGTGATCATAATCTGTGTGACCATTAAAGTCTTAGAAAGAACTTTGATAACATTGACTTTGCATCAGCATTAGCAGTAAATGCATATGTTAGCTCAACCCTTATTCTTCCGAGATAAAACCGAATAGAGGGGATGCTAACGACTTCTTCCCAACTACCTACAACATATTCCATAGGCTTATACTCCACGCTGTTATGCCACTATATCATGCAGGTGCACATTGTGCAACCAAGCCATCTAAATACAACGTGCTACCGAAAGGAGAACATCTTGCATTTTATGGATCTCCTTTACTACGACACAAAAAGAACTCTCCTGACATAAGAGTACATTTTCCGTCCATAAAGGATTTATTTCCAAGCTTTCAGACACCTTTCCCCATTTCTTACCATATCCCAGTGCAATAAATATATTCTGCAGAAGTTGCAAGTTATTGATGCAATATATCGGTTTGAGTGTGTTATTTGTGAGGAAGTGTATTTTGATTGACCATCTGCCACATTCACTTTCCGGTGGCATTGCGTATTGGTTGATTTATTGGTTTTCTTCAGATTGGCATTCCGAATGCACATATGCGCTGCGTTACGTGTGATGTAAAATTAATGTTTTAATCAGCTTGTTATTGCAGATCTGCTTCTCCGTTTGCCTACCCAGGCTAGATAAGTCTAGCGGTAACTGTCGTAGATGAAAAAGTAGAATTCGTCTTCGGCTACAAAAGATTAAGTTATTAGATTTAATTATTATAAAGATACACATTTCTAAAAGGCTATTATGAGTTACTCCCTTTTTTGGACATCTGTTTTCATATCTCTCTCATGCTTAAGCACATATGGAATTCAAGTTAAATAAATAAAACTGTAATTTAAGTTATCCCAACGATGATATTGATACTTGATGCGATGCTTTTCGAGGCGTTATTGTCTTTGTCGATTTTACCGGCGGTGCAAATATTTTCTATTAATTCCAAATCCAATAAAAACAACAGTATACATTGTGGGTTATTAATACTTTGAATAGATCCAAACACTTTTGATTTGATATTCGGTCAAGTTTAGCTTGGCTTAGCTTTAGCTTAGACAAATAATGTCAACACGGGTTTCGATTCAACAAGACCAAATCCTTAGATGTCAATATGAATCACCCTCCAATTATCCGGTCGTTGGTCAAGCTGTTGAGGTTGAAAACTTTTAATATCTTGGCTTCCAGTTAGTGTCGGAAATAGTCTTCGGAAAATAAAAATCTGAAGGGTTATGCACAAGACACGACCGCCCAACGTAACCTACGTAAAACAGTTTGGTGCATTGAGTAATGTAGTCATATTTTAAGATAATTCATTTGATTACTTATGTCACTGGTTTAGAACAAAATTACCATAACTTAAAATATAAAAAATGTTGGATACCGTAGTCAGGGGTGACGTCCGAGCCCTCACCGACAGTCTGGAGGTCGGATAACAAAATCGTTCGAAAAGGTCACTCATAATTCAGTTTTATTGTTCCCAGATACATTAAATCTATTCTACAAGCCTTCTATGTAGTTGAAACAGTGACCCATTCTCACCCCCATTTGACCCGTTGTCTCCCCGACGACTGTACGATAACTTAAAATTTTAACTTTAAAACCCCAAGTGGTAATAATGCTTTTCGCAATTAAAACTGTTGCATTCGACTTAGAGTAAAATTAGTAGGGATTCAGTTTCATTCCAAATTTTCGACCACTATTCTAGTTTATTTGTAGTAATATATATGTGGAAATAGTGGAGTATGATTATTAAATAATACTATTCTGAAATAAAAATAACTCACTATTGTTACATGGTTATGATATCCCAAGCAGCACACGTTGAGCCAATCTTGTTGCAGTAACCATAATGTGAGAGAATTCGGGCACATATAAGTTACTGTGATCGATGTGCAATATGTTTGTTGCTGGGGGTGAATACAGGTGAGTGCGTGTACCACGATTTAGCGATTTTACGACAGATGCGAGACGATACGCATCGGCCCTGGACCTTGCAAAGAAACTCTGCTCTGGCTACGGACAAACAGGTGCCTCTGTCCAATGGTAGTCAGAGCATCGAGTCATCACTGGTGGAAGAATACGAGCCTTGGACCTTTGGCAGAATTTCCGCCTTCTGTTATTTGGAGTGACGAGGAATAGTTGGCAGAGAAGGGATAGTCGTATTGTTGAGTCCGACAAAGAAGCGCGAGTCGATAAAACCCGGTTGCGCCAACTAGAAATCAACAAATACTAGCTATGTACCGTTTTGACTCAAATTCCGAACATGACTCATATTCCGAACTTATGCTTTTAAATGCCCATTTTAACTTTATTCGTGTAATTTTCTCCACAGGAGTTTGAATTCGTTTGTTATCTTGATCCTCAGTGCGGAAAACCAGTGACAGTTTTAGTTTTAGGGCGCTAAAACGCCAGTGTTCGGAATATGAGTCATATTCGGGATTTGAGTCAGAACGGTACCAAAAACCAAGCCATCCGGTTGAGATGCGCCAGAGTAGTAAACGCTGCGGACGGGAATAGGGTATTTGTGCTATTTTATTACAATCTAACTCCCACTATCTGGCAGTGGCATTATGGATAACATATTCGTGCAACCATATTATAAATATAATTGCAAGAATCTTAGATCCGGGAGCTAGAAAGTAATAGTTCTATTGCAACCTAGAGCTCGTTTCAATAAAGTATGCGTTCCGAAGCTATAGCCGTTTAAAATAAGCCCCGCATGATTGTACCCACATAGTTTCTGAAGTGCATTCAAACTTCCTGAATTAAAATTGAGTTCTTTTGATTTTGGCGCATATTTATTAATAAAAATATAATTAACAATTTGCATAAGAAAATTATTTTGAGCTTTTTAGTGGAATGTCTTCACTTGTCATAAGACGAGTTTATACAATCCATTGATTCCACTTCATTGTATCTTGACAGATACGTATTTCGACCTCAACAGTAAGGCCGTCTTCAGTGTCTCGTACTTGACTCGACTCGAGTAAGTCGAGTCAAGTACGAGACACTGAAGACGGCCTTACTGTTGAGGTCGAAATACGTATCTGTCAAGATACAATTAAGTGGTGGAATTCAATGGGATTGTATAAACTCGTCTTATGACAAGTAACAATTTGCAGTTTATCATGAAATGGCTTACCATTTTCCTAAGTTATCTTTGAATCGAAAATGTTGTTCATTTGCATTGCGATTATCGCATTATGACATGACATTGCATTGCCGTTGCTAACAATCGACAACCTATCCTTGCACAAACATGCGCTTGTATGTATATTACCGACTGCGGTCACTGCTCTGGCCCTACTTTTTGTGGCAAACTGGTGCGAAGCACCGCACAAAAAGAAGAGCCCAAAAACCAACTACACTGAACGACGACGGCTGAATGAGACTCACGTTGCGAACGGGAAAAAGAGGTGCTGCCAAAATGGTCCAATACCCTACTTTAACGTTGATAATCAAATGTTTCAATATAACTGGAAAATTGGTGGAGAGTTTCCGAGTCGATTGATATATAAATCTCAAAAATCCATCTAAAGATGAATGCGCTATTAACGTTCAAAATCTTACATGATTTCGTGACGGTCTCGGATTTGGAAATTTTCATTTGTCACCCTGTATCCGAGTCTTCCCCTTAGACGTAGTTTACGTCAAAATAAAGAAGTAACGTTGCAAGACAGCCCTGTCGTCGTAAAATATGAGCTACTTAGTCGCTTATATTTTAAGGGGGCGCTGATACCATAGGGCGGTTTTTAAGGCGCACATTCGAAAACTGCGAATTTCTAAGGAGCTAGGAATTAGAAGCTCGGCTCGTGGCACTGCAAATTTCACAACATCATTTGGAGCGGATACTTGTCAATGTGCTGGAGGACCGAGGATTCGCCTACAACGTACGGTGGTCTGAAACGTTAAAAGGTGGCCTGAAACGTGAAGCAGCAAATTTTGGATTGGTGGTGAGCGTTTCGAGCGCGACAGTGTCCGCCTGGGCTGGGGTAGCAGGGACAATGTTCAAGGGCTTAACGATCCCTCCCCACGACACAACAGTTAGGGCGCCTGCCTAGGACGTGTTGTGGTTTGACAGTGGGCTTTTTAAACATCTACAAAAACCAGAAAAATATTTAAGCTTCTTTTGTGGAATGTCTTCAACTGTCTAAGACGAGTTTAGTACTTTTCATTTAATCTACAAATGCTACAAGATCTACAAAAAGCTACATGTGTCCGCAAGCAGGCCATAGCAAAGCGACAGTGTGCCACTCAAAGCACACAAGAGCCCATGAAGTGCCAACTGGCGTGGGGAACTGATCCAACTCTACAGCGAATCCAGCATCCAGGAGGAGGCAAAAGCTGGAAGGATACAATGGACAGGGCATGTTGCAAGAATGCCGAACAAAAACGCTGTGAAGATAATACCACAAAAAACTTTAAATAATTTTCTAAGTTGAACATAACAGGTGTAAAAAGTAACTATTTGCTCACATGAAGTACATATCTCACTGTCCGGATGTGGAAAACAGCTGCTGGTTACCGATATTGATTTCGTACAACATCCACATGAAATATCTAACAAGTCATTATCGATATTTTAATTATGGCTTTGATTGACCATCTCTAGATAATTGGAATACGTTTGATCGATTTTAATATTGTTTATTCAAACCTTCTAAAATAAGGTAAAACACCAAAATTTCAAGTAATTCTTTTTCAATTTCAAATTTTGAACAAAGCGCACAACAATGAGGATCTGTTATTTTATGCAGGTAAAGGACTATGGCCAATTTCTTCGCCTCCGCTTAACTCTCAGATGTTTTTTTACAAATCCGTCTGAACCTGGATTGAATCCTAAGTAGAGTGAAAAGACCAGGACTGTTCGATCAAATTTGAAACATAACTCTAAAATTAAGTTTGAATTGGGCAAGTGAATTGATCGACCCATTGGCAGGCCAAAAGTGGGACATTTTCTACTTGATGTTGCTAAAATTGTTATAAGACGCTTAATTCGCGTTCAAGTCGAACGAACGACTTTCAATTCACTGGGGCGCATATTAATACAAAAGATATTTTAGTTACTAGATAAAGATTGTCGCTGTCGTCGCTGTCCGAAACATCTTTTGCTGGTGAGGATAGGGGAGCTAAATGTCAAAGAAGGAAAATCCATACGATTTGACAGGTATGTACCACACATGTTTCGGACAGCAGAACAAAGGGAACCGAAGCGACAATCTTTATCTAGTAACTAAAATATCTTTTATTAATACCATGAATGTCTCTCAACCACAAATTCTAGAGATGGTTGGCAAGATGCACGTGGTGTTTTCTAAGCGCCACGCGTATTACTAATGATGATGATGAAAATGAAGGTAGCAGATTACCCGCGGCACTGTCCGGGGGCGGCAGAACTGTTTTCCACTCACTTCCCATCACGCATTTGGTATGTAGGTACTCACTCTCTCGTTTCGGCGACAGGTACTCTTTCGCTTGGTTGTCAGTGCTGCTACGGTTGCATTCACACAGTTCATCGGTAGGGTCAGTGTACCAATAACGGTGGTATCCGTGATATATTAAGGCTATAGGGCACTGCACGGACTGCTTTGTCTCTTTTTCGCTGCTAAGAAATTAGAAAACAACAAGGCCAGTCAATTTCAAATTTCATGAAGAACGAAAGAGAAATAGATTCGTCCGTGCAGAGCCCTATTTTAATAAACTAATGAGACACCAATATCATCAGGTTTTTAAACTCACATGCGTGGAAAACAGACACATGCCAAATCGCTACTCATCCACTTGTTTTTAAATGGACTATACCAGTAATCATTAGCACAAAGCCTTTTTTCCAAGGATGTTATCGATCACTTAGTAATTTGCGTTCGATCATTTAGTAGTTTGTCATTAACTCATTCCAGAAGCTGAATTTCAAAATGTGTTGTATGGTGAACTTCTAGTGCGAGGGTTTTTCTACAACTTTTTCTAATGGTTCGTTGTTAGAATTCAACTAATAACGGAGCTATAGTGCTAGTTGCAGTAACTTAAACTAAATTATTGGAATTTTGTTATCATTTAGTCTAAGTTACTGAAACTATAGTTATAACTCCGCTACTAGTGGAATTCAAACAATGAACCGTTAGGCAGAGTTGTAAAAAACCTTCACACTAGTCCATGATACAACACATTTTGAAATTCAGCTTCTAAATTCAGCTAAATGATCAAACGCAAATTATTAAATGATTAATCATCCTTGTCCTTCTCAACTTTTCGGCAAAACTAATGTAGATAATTACGGTAAAAAAATTAACAGCAAAAGGTAGAAAAGAAATACTTTTTGTTAACGCTTGGATTACATAAAGTGTATTCCGTATTATTATATACATCAAACAGATACTAATATTACTATCACTGGTACTCCTACCCTAGTGCGTGTTTTGTTTTTCTCGTCAGTACGCTTTTGAATGTTGCGGGCGCGCGTTCATTTTTCTGCTTCGGACAGCCAGAAAAATAATTTATTAGTGCGGTGCGTGTTGTGTAGAATTTGTAAGTACCTACTTATTTTCGTCGCGGTAAAAGTAAGCGAATCGCTTCGGTCGACAGTCGTACTATAGGTACGGTGCGGTGTAAATCTGTGAGAATATTTTTTCAGTAACGGCTCATTCACAACTTAGATAACGCATTAGGGGGTGGGAGGGTATCTGCCTGAACGATACGAACTATTTAAATTTTAGAACTTTTTTTTATTGTCTTTATTAGGGAGACTTTCAGCCCGAGGCTGGCTCGTCTCCAATTTGAGAACTCTTTTATCAAACGCTACGAGGGGGTTGATGGGGATTGAAAATAGTCAATTTTCGCGTTATGTAAATAGTGTACGAACCCTTCTAAAGACTTGCAGTCCGAGGTTCATCTCTGATGAGAACTTGTTTTACACATTAAAACAATTCGATTTCAACAAATTTATTAAATCTAGCATGATTTTTAAAAACGTCGTATGTTCAAAAAGAAAAAGAAACTCTTTTTGGTTACTTTCTCTCTCGATTATTACAAAGCCATACTGACATCTATACTGGTTTTTTTAGCAGAGATCTAAAGAAAATAGCTTTGCCCATCGTGCCGAGGTGAAAATATTGCAAGAAATACAAAACTAGCCTACATATTAGCGAATTAGTGGGTATTGAAAAAGTGTCTCTCATGTGGACATTCGACTTTTCATGCCAGAAATGTATACGATTTCCTACAAAACTAATACCCTTATCTGACAATGAAAGGCTCGTCTTGTCGGATACCGTATTTTTTTCAGAAAGTGACTAATTTCCCAGATTCCTTTTCAATGTTTGCAAGGGCGTAGCCAGAGGGGGGCAGGGGGTCCGTCGCCCCCCCTAAACGGTTTAAAGATTAAACGGGTACTGAAATGAATTTCCCTAAACATGTGCACATGATCCAACCATATTCAGAAATAGGTGGTTGAACTTCGAAAGGTTCCCAAAAACTTATTAGGGTATGCAGGATTCCGTGAAGTGATTGTGAGTTTTTTTTATGTTGTGGAAAACCCATTAGCTAGCTGGACCATAGGATTGCCGAATAGTCTCTTATGTCCTCAGTTGGTCAAGGCTGGATTACAATAGTGCGTTGCTATTGTACAATAGTAGCGCAATAGTGTGTGACACGTAACGCATTGTTGTACTAAATGTCCTAAATTATCAGTGTCACAACGTCGGGCGCGTCTGGTTTGAAAACATTTAAATTTAGCGCATTGAAGCTGACGAAAATCAAGCAAACAACCAAGTAACCTATATTTTCATTGCTAAGATTTTTGATATTTCTAGACCAACATTTGAAAAGGGCGTAACAGCCAAAATGTATTCTTTCTGATTCTTCGTCCACATATATAGCTATATATGTAGACAAAGAATCAGAAGGAATAAATTTTGGCTGTTACGCCCTTTTCAAATGTTGGTCTAGATTTATTAACAATGGTTCATTAAAAAGTAAAACAAATTTGAAGTGAATCAAAGATCTGAAGATCCGTACATAATTTATAATCCAACCTAATTTTAAATCTTATCTAGTGGTTTTCTTAAGACTTTCTAGGTGTTCACTAAGAAATTCATGAACCGTTTTTTTTATTTCATCTACTTTGTCGTTATCTCGTTTTCTCCTTGAGGTTTTCATACTTGATGCGATATTTTCCTTTTCTCTACCTCCTATAAAATAATATGTTTCTACAAGAAATCCTTCTAGAAAATCCCCGGGAACTTCATATATTCCTCCGGAAAGTTGTCCACGAATTCCTCTGGAAATCGTTCGAAAATCCTTCTCATATAATTCCTCCTAAAAATTATACAGAAACCCTTCACTAAATTTTTTTTATGAAATTCATAAGGAAATTCGTTGAAGATTTCTTTTCTTCTCAGACATTTCTTCAGCTATTCTTCCAGAAAAATCTACGGTATTTTTTTCAGGAATCCATTCGAGAGTTCCTTCAAGAATACATACGGAACTTCCTCCCATAATTACTCCAGAAGTTTCATCAGAAATTTATGACGGAAATCCTCCAGCTTCGCTCCATAATTTCACTTGTAAATCTATAAAAAAAATCCTTAGGAAATTCTGCTAGGAACTTCTTCGGGAGTACCCTTTAATACCTCCGGGATAACTTCCATAATTTTTTCCAGGAATACCTACATAAATTACATAGCGAAATCCTCTAGGATTTCATTCTGGAATTCTTTTCGCAATTACTTCAGAATATCATCCAAGAATTCCTCTAGAAATTTCTTTAGGAATTTCTCCAGGAATTCGTCCAAGTATTTCCCCGGAAATTCTTCCAAGTATTTTTTTGGGAATTCCTTCCTTCTCCAGGAATTCCTTTAGGAATTTCTCCGGGAATTTTTTCGTGGAATCGTCCTGGAATTCTTTCCGGACTTCACACGAAATTTATTCCAGAGTTTTATTCGGAAATTAATTTGAGAGTTCCTCTAAGAGTTCTTCCAGGATTTTCTTCTAAAGAAACCCCCGGGACTTCAGCAATTCATCTGCAAATACTTTCAGGATTCCATCCGGGAATTTCTCCATCAATTCCTCCTGCTATTGTTCCTGGAATTTCTTCAGATATTACACCGGAAATTCCTTCAGGAACTTCACCAATGATTATTTCAGGGAATTCCTCCGGAAGTGCTTGTGGGAGTTCCTTCGGAAACTCCTCCAAGGGGTTTTCTAAGAATTCCTCCAGGAATCTCCCCAGGAACTTCACAGGGAATTCCTGGAAGATATTTGGCAGGAATTTCACGGGAAATGGGATTTCGGAAGCTCCTCAAGAAATTCAATTTCGAGTTTTACACCGGCTGTTCCTCTGAAAATTCCTCCGGGAGTTCCACCAGTAATCCCTCCGGGATTTTATTCAGGCTTTCTTTAGGAATTTATCTACAAATTCCTCCAGAAGTTCCTTCGAGAATTTCTTTGGGAGTTCCTCCGGGAGATCCCTTAAGAATTTTTCCAGGAGTACCT
Organism: Armigeres subalbatus; assembly: GCF_024139115.2. NCBI lineage: Eukaryota > Metazoa > Arthropoda > Insecta > Diptera > Culicidae > Armigeres > Armigeres subalbatus. The sequence continues at coordinate 155,490,497 of NC_085140.1, read as the reverse complement.
CCTGGAATTCTTACGGAAGTTTATCAGGGAGTTCTTTCGAGAGATCCTCCGGAATTCCTCCAGAATTTTCTCCGGAAATCCTTCCTGGAGCTCTTGAAGAAATTCCTCCAGAAGTTCCACCGACAGTTCCTCCGAGAATTCTTCTGGAAATTTCCCCTGGAATTCCTCCGGAAATTACTCTGGAAGTTCCTCCTCATAAAAACACCCGGAGGATTTCCCGAAGGAACTGCCGGAGAAACTCCCAGAGGAATTTCAGGAGGAACTCCTAGAAGAATTCCTATAGGACCTCCCAGAGAAACTATCGGAAGAACTTCGGGAGGAATTTCCAGTTATATTTGTGAAGTAAGCCTAAATGATTTCCTGAAAAAAAGCCTGAATGATTTCCTGGAGGAACTACTGGTGGAGCTCCCGGAGGAATTTGGCGAAGAACACCCGGTGGACTTCCCGCAGGAACTCCCGGAGAAACTCCCGGATGAATTGCGGGAGGAACTCTCGGAGGAGTTCTCGAAGTAACTCCTGGAAGAATTTGTGAAGAAACTCCCGTTAGAATTTTCAGAGGAACCCCCGGAGGAACTCGAAAAAATCTTGGAGAATTCATCTAATAGATAAATCTCGTCTAGCTGAAACCTTTGTAGGAGTATGTAGCTGGATTATCATTATCATCATCAGAGGACCTCCCGGAGAATTCCCTGAGGAGCTCCCAGAGAAATTCTCGGAGGAACTTCTGGAGGAATTTCTTTATAAATTCCTGAAGAAGCCTAAATGAATTCTAGAAAGAAAGCCTGAATGATTTCCCGGAGGAAATTCTTTAGATATTCAGAGGAACCCCCGTAGGAACTAAATAATTCTCGGAGAAAATCCTGGAGGAATTCTTGGAGAAACTGCCGGTGGAACCCCTGGACGAATTCCCACAGGAACTCCCGGAGAAATTTCCGGTATCTCTCAGGGAAAATTTTGAAGTTTCCACTGGAATTCTTTCAGGATCTCTTCGGTAATTGATCTAGGCATTCCTCCGAAAATTCCATTAATAATTCCATTTAAGGTATAATTTCTGTATAAATTGGATGGAATTGGTAGTTCGTTAATAATTTTAAATAAATTTAAATAATTAGAAGACCCTAAAAAAATTGCCCCCCCCCCTACTCGAAATCCTGGCTACGCCCATGAATGTTTGTTTACTAAATCTTGTACGCCAAAATCACAAAGTGGCCCTGAAATATCAATATAAAATCTACAAATTAGAATTTCAAATACATATATGTTTTGTTAACAAATATTTATAGCTGTTTAAGGTAATGGTACCAATGACAAAGGCATACGAAGATCACAGAAGATAATATTTTTAAAAACGTCAAAATAGTTTTAAAGGCTAAATGCATAAGTGTACTATTAAATGGAAAATCAAAATGCTCCAAAAAAAATTTCGAAATTTCTTTCTTTTCTTCGGAAATTTGTTCGAAAAATGTTCGCAGATTTCTTTTGGAAATTTATCCAAATTTTCCTCCGTAAATTTCTACACAAAGTCCTGGTATTTCTCCGTAAACTCTTTCAGGAATTCTTCCCGAAACACCTAATCAATTCACTCAAGACATCCTGCTAAAAATTCCTTCGAACATTCTTCCGAAATTTATAATCCTTAAATTCCACAAGTATATTCCCCAAGAGATTCTGTAGAAGTTTCCCTAGAATCCGTCCGAAATTTATTCAGGAATTTCTCCGTCAATTATCCCAGACAATCCTTCGAAAATTAATTCAAAACTTTTAAAGAAAATTCCTCGAAATTCCTTCAGAAATTTCCCGACAATTCCCCCAAGAATTCTCTAGCAAACTCCCTTGGGAATTCCGCCGGAAGCTACCCAGAGATTTCTTCCAAAAATGCTTCATGAATTGCACCAAAAAATCTTTAAGAAATTTTATATGAAATTCCTCCAAACATTCATCCAGAGATTTCCAATAAATTACACAATTTACACAACTTTTACTAGTGAATGGAAAAATTTAATAATCCCATAAATGTGTAAATTTAGTTTTTCGGTTAGGGGCTGTCCATAAACCACGTAGACTCTTGAGAGGGGGGGAGGGGTTTCGAAAAAGTCTACGTCAGTCTACGAAGGGGGACGGGGGGTATACCAAAAGTCCACGTAGACTTTTTTTGATAACAATTTGTGCAGCAGCTTTGAGAGAAGTTCACTTGTTTGATTTTTAAGTTTTTTTTGCTGTACTACGGCTTAAAACTACCATGGATTTCACATGGAAATTCTTCTATGTTGATAAGGATAATTCTCTGAAGTGTTCTATAAAAACTTTAGATTTTTTTAAATTTCCTCTCCGATTTTATTGTAGATTCTGCTAGAACATCTTTTGATTTTCGGCAGGAACTTCTATGGAAACGACAAGTGATTCTTAAGAATTTTCACGGAAAATTGTGTGGTACTTCAACGGAAAATTCTTTGGAATTTACAAAGGAAGCATTTTAGAATATCAAAGAAAAAGTCATTAGAATTTCCAAAAAACACATTTCCGCGAGAAACCCTTCAGAATTTCCATGAGAGATTTTCTAGAAATTCCCGGGATCCCGAAAAATAAATTTGAGCGCTTTGATCGACAGAAATGTATTCAAAATTATTATCAAAAATAAATTTTAGAGCTCAGGTTATTTCGCCTTATGTTAGAACTATTTTGAAGTAGATTTTACTGCTGCGTGCTCAATGTTGAAATACCTACATTACAAAAGTAAGAAATTTGCCAATTTATTTTTCAACAGGGGTTAGACAAAAAGGTTGATTCATGTTTTCCCAAGACGATGAATATATGATCTTCATTAAAGATACATTTTGAGGACTGTAAGACTCTCTGGTCAATTTGTAGCAGGCTCCGGGCGTTCTGCGAAAGTAACTTTTTTCAGGGTATATGGCATACGGAACTTCTCCGTTGGCCAGGGGCCAATCTGAGGTTTTGCAATGGGACAGTATACTAGAAGAGTTTCCGCGACGGTGGTTCCGGTTTCATCAAAATCGGATCATTCTACGCAAAGTTGAATGAATGACAAAATTATTCAAGTATGCCGTATACTTTATATCCATGTTGTAGCATAAAATGTAAGTATTCCTATCTTTTGATAGATTCTTTTAGAAGTCTGAGAAGTCAACAACCAATCTATTTTAGCCACCTCGAAATTTTGTCCAATTTAGCTTAAAAAATTATGAAAAGCATATCTCATCATGCGAAAACGATTATGAGCAGACGCATAGAATCGCAAATATTTTTTGAAATCATGAATACGTCTAATAAAAATGAGAGCTTAGAAATAAAAAACCGAAGAATTAACCATATGACTAAAGAAAAATACGAAACATAGACTTGAACGACTTTCACAGCATATAATTGCTGAGAATGAAAATAAGGGCTCAATTTCACATGGATATGGCTTCATATAAACATAGAATTGTTGACGATTCTGAATAAGTTTACCGTCCATATCCAAAAGCATTATCTCCTTTGCACCAGAGAATTTGGAGATTTCATCTTTATTTTGCAGATTCTAGCTCTTGTTCAAGCATAAGGTATGCGGTGTCCTGATGTGATCTTCTCTTAGGCCCATTGTCGCCTTCTGAAATATGACGTATTCCTAATCGATATAGTAGTCAAAGATCTGTGATATTGGAAACATGTCACTCTGCACCACCACCTAAAAGCTTCAAGATTGCATCGCACAAGTCATGCAACTATTCTTATGCATGACTTCATTTATTATCAATAAGTGGGGAAATAAAAAGGATTTTGATTTGTTTATTGGAAGAAGACATTTCCTCCATCAATTTTTAAGACGAAGTTTTATTAAGAGAACGAAGAGCAAATATTAGTAAAAATATAATAGATCAATTGCTTAGATTAAGTTAATAAAACTAATATTTGTATCAAATTTAAAACCCGTAAAAACATTTCCTGGGAAATTCGGGAAACTTATGTTCATATCCCGGGAAATCCTTCCCGAGAATGGAAGCCCTATTTTCTAGGAAGTCCCTGGGAAACTTTTCTTAATTTCTGTAATTCTTCGAAATTTTCGCAAGGAATTCTTTAGACAGATAAATTCTTTGAAATGTGGAAATTGCTCCAAATTTGAAACAGAAATTAAAAAATATCGTAGGAAACCATTCTAAAATTCCACGGGAAATATTTCGAAATGTTCGTTTAAACTTAAAATTACCTCGGGAAATAAATTAAAATTTTCACTGAAAATTACTAATAACGGGAAAACTTTTGGATTCTAGAAGGAAATTCTTGGGACTCAACCCGAAATTTTTCGAAGTTTTGAAAATTGTTCGGTTTTCTACAAATTTGAACCGTTCAGATGCGTTACAGATTTGAGGCAATGGCGTGCCTATGCAAAACTGTCGGCGGCGGTGGCGCACACCTCTGTGAGGAATTGAGTTCAACAGAAATTAAATTGGATTTGAGATTTGATTTCGGGAGCTATGGACAAAGAATAAAATTTCGTTACGTTTTAAATTAATTTTTGCTTTGTTAGATTTTTTTCAGTTTAATTTTGTTTTTGGAATTCGAATTTTATAGTAATATTTACATACTGAAATTGATTTGAATAGCTGAATTGCTTAAAACATGGTTGATCTCCATATTATTTAAACCGCATATGATATTTTGTGAAATTTAGAAAAGTCTACGTAGACTTCAAAGGAGGGGGGAGGGGTTTCGGAAAAGTCTACGAAAGTCTACTAGGGGGGACGGGGGGGTTTGAAAATGTGAAATTTCGGTCTACGTGGTTTGTGGACAGCCCTTAAAACTTGGTAACTTCTTCAGTGTTTTGTTATCGAGAATATGTTTTGAAGTTCGTATTGGTTCATTGTTCTTTATAAATTAGGGTGAATTTGCACGTTCCTTCGTCCAGGAGTATTGTGATGTGATCAGGCATTATTCGCAAAGTGGATCGCTGTTGGTTGGCACGTCAATTCCAGCTAATGCCTATGAGTTATTTAAGTTATATAAGGAAAATGTTATACTTGCTTAATTTAGCAGAAATAGTGTTGGTGCTTGGCGCACCAATGCGAAGTGCAAAAGTGTTTTCCTGCTGTGTTAATAAGATTTATGCTGATTTATGCTTTGTGCAGGAGAAAATATTTACGTGATTAATGTGTGTTGCAACGTGCTATCGCTTAGCACGCCAGTTCGATCAGAAGAATTTTCCCGAAGTTTGAAAGAATTTTATAGTGCGTGTTGGTGCGATTAAATGACTGGCACTCTTGATCGTCGAGAGTTTCACAATGTGTAAGAGTGGAAATTTACTGTTTTGTCTAGCGGAGTGCATATCACGTGCACGTCAATTCGTTTAAAAGGATCGTTTATCAGCGGCAGCAGTATGGCAGCATGGTCGTAGAACCGTTGGAATTCTGGGACATCGGCGGCATGATACAGCTAATTGGCGTAAAGTTGTCGTAAGTTATTCTTTATAATATTAGACGTTGTTCTGCGTAGTAGGCGAAAATGCTTATGTGAAATTTCCATACGAATCCTGATTTTAGTTTTTCACGATTTGCACAACCTTACTCGGAATTTTTGCATGAACATATTTGCCGAAGGAATGAAGAAAATCCATCCAGCCGTTTTCGAGTTATGCGGATACGAACACAGACCATTTCATTTTTATATATATAGATGATCTTAATATATGCAATATTTGGTTTATGATCTTTATTTTGATTATAGGGTGATTCTACACAATATAGGTATTACACGAGCATGCAAATGCATGCTTTGCTTGCTATGGTGTGTGTATGGCGAATCAATAACTTTTTATCGGTGGTCTAGTTACTGCCGCTTTTCTCTTACAAGCAGGAGATCGTGGGTTCGATCCCAGGCTCGTTCCTATTTTTTAAAGTGGCACGGACTATATCCACTTCCTTGGTGAATCCTCGACCTATGCTTCAGTTTATCTACCCTACCCAATTAACAAAACTTCCTTTCCGTGGTAATTGTGGAGATGCAGAGGTATTCTCGGTCTCTAGTAGCTACAATAAATCCACACTAATATTCTTCTCATTTTCCAACTGACTGCAAGGACTTGGCCGCACCTCCATTATTGATCTCAATTTGTTATCTGCTGAAACGTTTACTTTGAGAATAGGTGGTAAATCCTAACCTCTATTCACTTGGATCGTAGTGCAACCATTTACATGCACAGTTAAGCTACGCTAAAACAAAATTAATAAACCGCCTTGCGGTAATGGTACTTTCTCGTGTAATAAATACACTATGTAATAAATGCATAAAGTGTTATACATTAGAGAGATCCAAGTAGCACTTCATGGGAATATATTCCATTTTTTCATCAATCCACATCTATATAAAGACAGAAGACCGGATGTCGCACAGACTGAACTCTTAACATTTAGACAACTGACGTCACTAACCACACGGCCACGAAGCCCATAATTGTGCTTATTATGATACGTGGCAGCAACATCTAAAAAACCCTAATTAAACCACCTACTGATGATGATGCATTTCTCTCTTATTCAAAATAATTGATAAACATGTAAGAGAAGTCTCTAATAACACTAATAGGTAAAAAGGACTTATTTTTCACCTTCGCTTAAATTGAAAATTTTGCATTGTAAAGATTGCTGCCGAATGTAAATTTATTGCAAGCAAATCGGCTTAGGTTAATTGCCCGAAAAATCAGTGAGATTTTTGCACAAGTTTTGCTTATAAAATAATATTCTAGCCTTTACTCTTGAGCCCATAGTGCGATCGGATCGATTTTTTATATGAATTAGGGGAAGCTGGGGTAAAACAACCTTTTGGCATTTTTTACGGTGTTCCAGGAATATTTTTAAGAATGTTTACTACTGGAGCGCCCGAAAAATGATTAGGTTTTTTTTTGCACGGGTTTTACATATAAAAAAATATTTTTGCCATAACTTTTGAGCCCATGGTGTGGTCGATTTTAAATAGGAAACAATGGAGCAGGATTCTTCGTCGAATGTAACTTGTTGCGACTAAATAATTAAGGATAAATGCCCGAAAAAGGGTGAGATTTGTTTGTGCACACACAAACACCAAATGACCAAATTTTCTAAAATAACAAAGTTACTTTTTATGGAGGTATGTTGTTTGGGCGACTATCTGACGCATATTTTTCGTTGCGACTAAAAATAAGCGAAGCAGTAGATTTTTTTATGAGCGGTGATACGACTATAATTTGATGTCTTTATACTATGTTCGCACTACGGCCTGAATAACATGTTATTTAAATTATCAACAATAGAAAGCTCATCAAGATAGCCGAATAACATAAGAAGGCTTTAGTGCGAAACCAGTATTAAATGTATTTATTGAGAACTAAGATCTAACTGTCAATCGTTTAGTTGATTGCAGCGCCGCACTCTAGCTAGCTAGCACTTTAATAAAGAAATTAATAATAATAATAGGGGAAAAGACAGCTTTGGCAGGTTTTGTACTATTATTGTCAGGGTGGTTTTTGTCGACTAAATTTTATGAAATTTGGCCACAATTTCTTTGATATGCAAAGAATGTTTAGGCCAAATTTGAGCATAATAAAACACCCCCCTGACAATAATAGCACAAAACCTGTCAAAGCCGTCATTCCCCCTAATAGATGGATTTAAGTTCGAGCTTGATGGCTTTCTCCAGAACACATGAAAACGTTGTATTCTAATAATACTTCAACTTTCCCGGCAAAATGTTCAATCTTCATAAATATAAACACAGCTGATCTAAATACAAATCGATTCATGAGAAGTCCATCCGTTTGGGAGTTATATTGCCTCAAAGGAATCATTTTTATATATTTAGAATAGAAAAGCAGCTTGTAAGAGCTTATATCGATGTGCTTCAGTAAAGGTGTGGGCCAAAGTCCTCTAAGTCTGTATTAGTCGAAAAAATAATGTAAACATTCACTTGTCATAAGACGAGTTTGTACAATCCTATTGAATTCCACCACTTAATTGTATCTTGACAGATACGTATTTCGACCTCAACAGTAAGGCCGTCTTCAGTGTCTCGTACTTGACTCAACTTAAGTGGTGGAATTCAATGGGATTGTACAAACTTGTCTTATGACAAGTGAAGACATTCCACTAAATGCTCAAAATAATTTTCTTAACAAAATGTAAACATTGCCACCCACAGTAGTGGGTGGGCGTAGTGAAACGTCACGTCTGTTATAAAAATTGTACTGAGTATACCAGACGTGACGTCACATTTGGTCGCCTTTGGCCATCATCGGCAACCCAGCTGAGAGTTTCTCCCCCAAAAGAAAGAATTTTCGTTGAACAAATACTACTTTAGGGTGCCCACACAAAAGATATTTTAGATACTAGATAAAGATTGTCGCTTCGGTTCCCTTTGTTCTGCTGTCCGGAACATGTTGGTTACCAAGCTGTCAAATCGTATGGATTTTCCTTCTTTGACATTTAGTTCCCATATCCTCGCCAGCAAAAGATGTTCCGGACAGCGACGACAGCGACAATCTTTATCTGGTAACTAAAATATCTTTTGCCCACACCTGTAGTCAAGCACATCAAGATCGTACTATAAACTTTGCATCGCGTGAGTTGCAACATCGATTTTGCGCGTACTCGCTCTCTCTAGCTAGACCATGGTAGCTCACTACCCGAAGCAATTAACACGAATGAGGGTGGAGAGCGCAGAACCAACGCTCACCGACTTTCTGACTTTTCAGACAAGAGAGGCTTCATTTTATAACAGTAATAACTTTCAAGTTAACCGTGACCGAGTGGATAGCGTACACGCATCAATCTGGCGGTTTTGTTGATGCTCTTGGTTCGAATCCAAGAGAGAGCCATGGGAGGGAAGGGGTGGGGCATTTAAACCCGTTTGGTTTACTATTTTTGTACACACAGTTGATAGTAACTATCATACTGAGACCTATGTAGGCGAATCTGAGTTTCAATTAGCTAAAATAGACCCAAACAAATTTTTGCTTTAGTAGAAAGCTTCTTAGTTGTCGACTAAGCGTGACTAATCAGGACGGCAGGGCTGTATGATCCGAGTATCCCAAAATTAAATATGTTTTCAGGGGATGTTGGAATGCGATTTTAGGTGAGCAATAAGAAACTTTCGATGCAGAATCAAGACCCATATTAGAGAAGGCAGTGCAAAACTGTACTCGCGGATGCACAACATGTTGGCTTTGGGGGAGTTGATAGTAACTAACAGCGCTCAACTGCGACACATGAGGGCGCCGGTAGTGCGAAGTCGTACTCGCGGATGCACAACATGTTGGCTTTGGGGAGTTGATAGTATCTAACAGCGCTCAACTGCGACACATGAGGGCGCCGGAAGTGCGAAGTCGTACTCGCGGATGCACAACATGTTGGCTTTGGGGAGTTGATAGTAACTAACAGCGCTCAACTGCGACACATGAGGGCGCCGGAAGTGCGAGGTCGTACTCGCGGATGCACAACATGTTGGCTTTGGGGAGTTGATAGTAACTAACAGCGCTCAACTGCGACACATGAGGGCGCCGGTAGTGCGAAGTCGTACTCGCGGATGCACAACATGTTGGCTTTGGGGAGTTGATAGTAACTAACAGCGCTCAACTGCGACACATGAGGGCTCCGGAAGTGCGAAGTCGTACTCGCGGATGAACAACATGTTGGCGTTGAGTCAGGTGATAGTAACTAACAGCGCTCAACTGCGACACATGAGGGCGCCGGGAGTGCGAAGTCGTACTCGCGGATGCACAACATGTTGGCTGTGGGGTACCTGTTACTAACTAACAGCGCTCGACTGCGACACATGAGGGCGCCGGAAGTGCGAAGTCGTACTCGCGGATGCACAACATGTTGGCTTTGGGGAGTTGATAGTAACTAACAGCGCTCAACTGCGACACATGAGGGCGCGGGTAGTGCGAAGTCGGACTCGCGGACGCGTGACTTGTTGGCATTGGGGGGGTTGATAGTAACTAACAGCGCTCAACTGCGACACATGAGGGCTCCGGTAGTGCGAAGTCGTACTCGCGGATGCACAACATGTTTTCTTTGGGGAGTCGATAGTAACTAACACCGCACAACTTCGACACGAGATGGCGCCGGAAGTTCGAAATCGTACTCACGGCTGAACAACATGTTGGCTTTGGGGAGTTGATAGTAACTAACAGCGCTCAACTGCGACACATGAGGGCGCCGGTAGTGCGAAGTCGTACTCGCGGATGCACAACATGTTGCCTTTGGGGAGTTGATAGTAACTAACAGCGCTCAACTGCGACACATGAGGGCGCCGGAAGTGCGAAGTCGTACTCGCGGATGCACAACATGTTGGCTTTGGGGAGTTGATAGTAACTAGCAGCGCTCAACTGCGACACATGAGGGCGCCGGTAGTGCGAAGTCGTACTCGCGGATGGACAACATGTTGGCTTTGGGGAGTTGATAGTAACTAACAGCGCTCAACTGCGACACATGAGGGCGCCGGTAGTGCGAAGTCGTACTCGCGGATGCACAACATGTTGGCTTTGGGGGAGTTGATAGTAACTAACAGCGCTCAACTGCGACACATGAGGGCGCCGGCAGTGCGAAGTCGTACTCGCGGATGCACAACATGTTGGCTTTGGGGGAGTTGATAGTAACTAACAGCGCTCAACTGCGACACATGAGGGTGCCGGTAGTGCGAAGCTGTACTCGCGGATGCACAACATGTTGACTTTGGGGGAGTTGATAGTAACTAACAGCGCTCAATTGCACACACAGTTGATAGTAACTATCATACTGAGACCTATGTAGGCGAATCTGAGTTTCAATTAGCTAAAATAGACCCAAACAAATTTTTGCTTTAGTAGAAAGCTTCTTAGTTGTCGACTAAGCGTGACTAATCAGGACGGCAGGGCTGTATGATCCGAGTATCCCAAAATTAAATATGTTTTCAGGGGATGTTGGAATGCGATTTTAGGTGAGCAATAAGAAACTTTCGATGCAGAATCAAGACCCATATTAGAGAAGGCAGTGCAAAACTGTACTCGCGGATGCACACCATGTTGGCTTTGGGGAGTTGATAGTATCTAACAGCGCTCAACTGCGACACATGAGGGCGCCGGTAGTGCGAAGTCGTACTCGCGGATGCACAACATGTTAGCTTTGGGGAGTTGATAGTAACTAACAGCGCTCAACTGCGACACATGAGGGCGCCGGAAGTGCGAAGTCGTACTCGCGGATGCACAACATGTTGGCTTTGGGGGAGTTGATAGTAACTAACAGCGCTCAACTGCGACACATGAGGGCGCCGGAAGTGCGAGGTCGTACTCGCGGATGCACAACATGTTGGCTTTGGGGGAGTTGATAGTAACTAACAGCGCTCAACTGCGACACATGAGGGCGCCGGTAGTGCGAAGTCGTACTCGCGGATGCACAACATGTTGGCTTTGGGGAGTTGATAGTAACTAACAGCGCTCAACTGCGACACATGAGGGCGCCGGAAGTGCGAAGTCGTACTCGCGGATGCACAACATGTTGGCTTTGGGGAGTTGATAGTAACTAACAGCGCTCAACTGCGACACATGAGGGCGCCGGAAGTGCGAAGTCGTACTCGCGGATGCACAACATGTTGGCTTTGGGGGAGTTGATAGTAACTAACAGCGCTCAACTGCGACACATGAGGGCGCCGGAAGTGCGAAGTCGTACTCGCGGATGCACAACATGTTGGCTTTGGGGGAGTTGATAGTAACTAACAGCGCTCAACTGCGACACATGAGGGCGCCGGTAGTGCGAAGTCGTACTCGCGGATGCACAACATGTTGACTTTGGGGGAGTTGATAGTAACTAACAGCGCTCAACTGCGACACATGAGGGCGCCGGTAGTGCGAAGTCGTACTCGCGGATGCACAACATGTTGGCTTTGGGGGAGTTGATAGTAACTAACAGCGCTCAACTGCGACACATGAGGGCGCCGGAAGTGCGAAGTCGTACTCGCGGATGCACAACATGTTGGCTTTGGGGGAGTTGATAGTAACTAACAGCGCTCAACTGCGACACATGAGGGCGCCGGAAGTGCGAAGTCGTACTCGCGGATGCACAACATGTTGGCTGTGGGGAGTTGATAGTAACTAACAGCGCTCAACTGCGACACATGAGGGCGCCGGAAGTGCGAGGTCGTACTCGCGGATGCACAACATGTTGGCTTTGGGGGAGTTGATAGTAACTAACAGCGCTCAACTGCGACACATGAGGGCGCCGGTAGTGCGAAGTCGTACTCGCGGATGCACAACATGTTGACTTTGGGGGAGTTGATAGTAACTAACAGCGCTCAACTGCGACACATGAGGGCGCCGGTAGTGCGAAGTCGTACTCGCGGATGCACAACATGTTGGCTTTGGGGGAGTTGATAGTAACTAACAGCGCTCAACTGCGACACATGAGGGCGCCGGTAGTGCGAAGTCGTACTCGCGGATGCACAACATGTTGACTTTGGGGGAGTTGATAGTAACTAACAGCGCTCAACTGCGACACATGAGGGCGCCGGTAGTGCGAAGTCGTACTCGCGGATGCACAACATGTTGGCTTTGGGGAGTTGATAGTAACTAACAGCGCTCAATTGCGACCCGTTTGGTTTACTATTTTTTGTACACACAGTTGATAGTAACTATCATACTGAGACCTATGTAGGCGAATCTGAGTTTCAATTAGCTAAAATAGACCCAAACAAATTTTGCTTTAGTAGAAAGCTTCTTAGTTGTCGACTAAGCGTGACTAATCAGGACGGCAGGGCTGTATGATCCGAGTATCCCAAAATTAAATATGTTTTCAGGGGATGTTGGAATGCGATTTTAGGTGAGCAATAAGAAACTTTCGATGCAGAATCAAGACCCATATTAGAGAAGGCAGTGCAAAACTGTACTCGCGGATGCACACCATGTTGGCTTTGGGGAGTTGATAGTATCTAACAGCGCTCAACTGCGACACATGAGGGCGCCGGTAGTGCGAAGTCGTACTCGCGGATGCACAACATGTTAGCTTTGGGGGAGTTGATAGTAACTAACAGCGCTCAACTGCGACACATGAGGGCGCCGGAAGTGCGAAGTCGTACTCGCGGATGCACAACATGTTGGCTTTGGGGGAGTTGATAGTAACTAACAGCGCTCAACTGCGACACATGAGGGCGCCGGAAGTGCGAGGTCGTACTCGCGGATGCACAACATGTTGGCTTTGGGGGAGTTGATAGTAACTAACAGCGCTCAACTGCGACACATGAGGGCGCCGGTAGTGCGAAGTCGTACTCGCGGATGCACAACATGTTGGCTTTGGGGGAGTTGATAGTAACTAACAGCGCTCAACTGCGACACATGAGGGCGCCGGAAGTGCGAAGTCGTACTCGCGGATGCACAACATGTTGGCTTTGGGGGAGTTGATAGTAACTAACAGCGCTCAACTGCGACACATGAGGGCGCCGGAAGTGCGAAGTCGTACTCGCGGATGCACAACATGTTGGCTTTGGGGGAGTTGATAGTAACTAACAGCGCTCAACTGCGACACATGAGGGCGCCGGTAGTGCGAAGTCGTACTCGCGGATGCACAACATGTTGGCTTTGGGGGAGTTGATAGTAACTAACAGCGCTCAACTGCGACACATGAGGGCGCCGGTAGTGCGAAGTCGTACTCGCGGATGCACAACATGTTGACTTTGGGGAGTTGATAGTAACTAACAGCGCTCAACTGCGACACATGAGGGCGCCGGCAGTGCGAAGTCGTACTCGCGGATGCACAACATGTTGGCTTTGGGGGAGTTGATAGTAACTAACAGCGCTCAACTGCGACACATGAGGGTGCCGGAAGTGCGAAGTCGTACTCGCGGATGCACAACATGTTGGCTTTGGGGGAGTTGATAGTAACTAACAGCGCTCAATTGCGACCCGTTTGGTTTACTATTTTTGTACACACAGTTGATAGTAACTATCATACTGAGACCTATGTAGGCGAATCTGAGTTTCAATTAGCTAAAATAGACCCAAACAAATTTTTGCTTTAGTAGAAAGCTTCTTAGTTGTCGACTAAGCGTGACTAATCAGGACGGCAGGGCTGTATGATCCGAGTATCCCAAAATTAAATATGTTTTCAGGGGATGTTGGAATGCGATTTTAGGTGAGCAATAAGAAACTTTCGATGCAGAATCAAGACCCATATTAGAGAAGGCAGTGCAAAACTGTACTCGCGGATGCACAACATGTTGGCTTTGGGGGAGTTGATAGTAACTAACAGCGCTCAACTGCGACACATGAGGGCGCCGGTAGTGCGAAGTCGTACTCGCGGATGCACAACATGTTGGCTTTGGGGAGTTGATAGTATCTAACAGCGCTCAACTGCGACACATGAGGGCGCCGGAAGTGCGAAGTCGTACTCGCGGATGCACAACATGTTGGCTTTGGGGAGTTGATAGTAACTAACAGCGCTCAACTGCGACCCAGGAGGGCGCCGGAAGTGCGATGCCGTCCCCGCGCAGGCACAACATGTTGGCCTTGGGGGATTTGATAGTAACTAACAGCGCTCAACTGCGACACATGAGGGCGCCGGTAGTGCGAAGTCGTACTCGCGGATGCACAACATGTTGGCTTTGGGGAGTTGATAGTAACTAACAGCGCTCAACTGCGACACATGAGGGCGCCGGTAGTGCGAAGTCGTACTCGCGGATGCACAAGACGTTCGCTCTGGGGAAGTTGATTGTAACGAACAGCGCTCAACTGCGACACACGAGGTCGCCGGAAGTGCGAAGTCGTACACGCGGATGCACAACATGTTGGCTTTGGGGAGTTGATAGTAACTAACAGCGCTCAACTGCGACACATGAGGGCGCCGGTAGTGCGAAGTCGTACTCGCGGATGCACAACATGTTGGCTTTGGAGGGGATGAGCGTCGCGAAGGGCGCTCAACTGCGACACGTGGGGGCGCCGGTAGTGCGAAGTCGTACTCGCGGATGCACAACATGTTGGCTTTGGGGGAGTTGATAGTAACTAACAGCGCTCAACTGCGACACATGAGGGCGCCGGTAGTGCGAAGTCGTACTCGCGGATGCACAACATGTTGACTTTGGGGGAGTTGATAGTAACTAACAGCGCTCAACTGCGACACATGAGGGCGCCGGTAGTGCGAAGTCGTACTCGCGGATGCACGACCGGAAGGCCGTCGGGGAGGGGAAGGGAGCAAACCGCGCTCGACGCCGACACATGAGGGCGCCGGTAGTGCGAAGTCGTACTCGCGGATGCACAACATGGTGGCTTTGGGGAGTTGATAGTAACTAACAGCGCTCAACTGCGACACATGAGGGCGCCGGTAGTGCGAAGTCGTACTCGCGGATGCACAACATGTTGGCTTTGGGGGAGTTGATAGTAACTAACAGCGCTCAACTGCGACACATGAGGGCGCCGGTAGTGCGAAGTCGTACTCGCGGATGC
The DNA here is from genome assembly GCF_024139115.2 of Armigeres subalbatus. Lineage (NCBI taxonomy): Eukaryota > Metazoa > Arthropoda > Insecta > Diptera > Culicidae > Armigeres > Armigeres subalbatus. The sequence continues at coordinate 155,475,064 of NC_085140.1, read as the reverse complement.
ACAACCTGTTGTTTTTGGGAGAGTTGATAGGAACTACCAGCGCCAACTGCGACACATGAGGGCGCCGGTAGTGCGAAGCCGTACTCGCGGATGCACAGCATATTGGCTTTGGGGGAGTTGATAGTAACTAACAGCGCTCAACTGCGACACATGAGGGCGCCGGTAGTGCGAAGTCGTACTCGCGGATGCACAACATATTGGCTTTGGGGAGTTGATAGTAACTAACAGCGCTCAACTGCGACACATGAGGGCGCCGGAAGTGCGAAGTCGTACTCGCGGATGCACAACATGTTGGCTTTGGGGGAGTTGATAGTAACTAACAGCGCTCAACTGCGACACATGAGGGCGCCGGCAGTGCGAGGTCGTACTCGCGGATGCACAACATGTTGGCTTTGGGGAGTTGATAGTAACTAACAGCGCTCAACTGCGACACATGAGGGCGCCGGTAGTGCGAAGTCGTACTCGCGGATGCACAACATGTTGGCTTTGAGGGTTGATAGTAACTAACAGCGCTCAACTGCGACACATGAGGGCGCCGGTAGTGCGAAGTCGTACTCGCGGATGCACAACATGTTGGCTTTGGGGGAGTTGATAGTAACTAACAGCGCTCAACTGCGACACATGAGGGCGCCGGTAGTGCGAAGCCGTACTCGCGGATGCACAACATGTTGGCTTTGGGGGAGTTGATAGTAACTAACAGCGCTCAACTGCGACACATGAGGGCGCCGGTAGTGCGAAGTCGTACTCGCGGATGCACAACATGTTGGCTTGGGGGAGTTGATAGTAACTAACAGCGCTCAACTGCGACACATGAGGGCGCCGGTAGTGCGAAGTCGTACTCGCGGATGCACAACATGTTGGCTTTGGGGGAGTTGATAGTAACTAACAGCGCTCAACTGCGACACATGAGGGCGCCGGTAGTGCGAAGTCGTACTCGCGGATGCACAACATGTTGGCTTTGGGGGAGTTGATAGTAACTAACAGCGCTCAACTGCGACACATGAGGGCGCCGGTAGTGCGAAGTCGTACTCGCGGATGCACAACATGTTGGCTTTGGGGAGTTGATAGTAACTAACAGCGCTCAACTGCGACACATGAGGGCGCCGGTAGTGCGAAGTCGTACTCGCGGATGCACAACATGTTGGCTTTGGGGAGTTGATAGTAACTAACAGCGCTCAACTGCGACACATGAGGGCGCCGGTAGTGCGAAGTCGTACTCGCGGATGCACAACATGTTGGCTTTGGGGAGTTGATAGTAACTAACAGCGCTCAACTGCGACACATGAGGGCGCCGGTAGTGCGAAGTCGTACTCGCGGATGCACAACATGTTGGCTTTGGGGAGTTGATAGTAACTAACAGCGCTCAACTGCGACACATGACCCGTTTGGTTTACTATTTTGTACACACAGTTGATAGTAACTATCATACTGCGAGACCTATGTAGGGCGAATCTGAGTTTCAATTAGCTAAAATAGACCAAACAAATTTTTGCTTTAGAAAGCTTCTTAGTTGTCGACTAAGCGTGACTAATCAGGACGGCAGGGCTGTATGATCCGAGTATCCCAAAATTAAATATGTTTTCAAGGGATGTTGGAATGCGATTTTAGGTGAGCAATAAGAAACTTTCGATGCAGAATCAAGACCCATATTAGAGAAGGCAGTGCAAAACTGTACTCGCGGATGCACAACATGTTGGCTTTGGGGGAGTTGATAGTAACTAACAGCGCTCAACTGCGACACATGAGGGCGCCGGTAGTGCGAAGCCGTACTCGCGGATGCACAACATGTTGGCTTTGGGGGAGTTGATAGTAACTAACAGCGCTCAACTGCGACACATGAGGGCGCCGGTAGTGCGAAGTCGTACTCGCGGATGCACAACATGTTGGCTTTGGGGGAGTTGATAGTAACTAACAGCGCTCAACTGCGACACATGAGGGCGCCGGTAGTGCGAAGCCGTACTCGCGGATGCACAACATGTTGGCTTTGGAGGAGTTGATAGTAACTAACAGCGCTCAACTGCGACACATGAGGGCGCCGGTAGTGCGAAGTCGTACTCGCGGATGCACAACATGTTGGCTTTGGAGGAGTTGATAGTAACTAACAGCGCTCAACTGCGACACATGAGGGCGCCGGTAGTGCGAAGTCGTACTCGCGGATGCACAACATGTTGGCTTTGGGGGAGTTGATAGTAACTAACAGCGCTCAACTGCGACACATGAGGGCGCCGGTAGTGCGAAGCCGTACTCGCGGAGACACAACCTGTTGGCCTTGGGGGCGCTGTTAGGAACTAACAGCGCTCAACTGCGACACATGAGGGCGCCGGTAGTGCGAAGTCGTACTCGCGGATGCACAACATGTTGGCTTTGGGGGAGTTGATAGTAACTAACAGCGCTCAACTGCGACACATGAGGGCGCCGGTAGTGCGAAGTCGTACTCGCGGATGCACAACATGTTGGCTTTGGGGAGTTGATAGTAACTAACAGCGCTCAACTGCGACACATGAGGGCGCCGGTAGTGCGAAGCCGTACTCGCGGATGCACAACATGTTGGCTTTGGGGAGTTGATAGTAACTAACAGCGCTCAACTGCGACACATGAGGGCGCCGGTAGTGCGAAGCCGTACTCGCGGATGCACAACATGATCAGTATTACTTACCGTTCAGTTACGTATTGCTAACATGTGGCGATAAATATGCGTCACATTCGAAATGTCATTTTTCTAACGAGCCTACCTTGTTTTGTGTATACCGTGCGTTAGGAGTAAACGTCAAATGGGAATCATGGTCGACTGTGTTTCTCGCGATTCTGATAATAGATGGCAGCCAATATGGCAGCAGTGTTTTCTGTAAATCGAAGGATGATAATTTTTCAAACAATTTTCATGAAAAGTTACGTCTCATTGTCTGTGTTTGTGCATTGCTTCCGTATTAAGGAGTCCCTTGCAAACGCATGTGAAATTATTTAGGATGCCGGGAGGTATCGTCTAACTCTATCACCTCCTCACCTATCATCTATTTCATTTACTGCGAATAAACATAAGTTTTCTGGGGAATGGTTCTGGCTATTCTGGCGCGGTGGTTGGAGGAAAGGTTTTCTGGTGATCATCATACAATCATAATCCATCCCAGGCTCGTATCTTTCTTACTTTGTATCTCAATATTATTTACATGTATACAAGTACTACGAAACGTTTACTATTCAACTGGTTCAACCTGGTTCAACTTATCATCTCTAGCTTTCTTCAGCATTCAGTCTTGGCCAGTACAAATCATGGAAGTGAATGGAAGTGATGCTACTCCAATACAATAGTCTACACAAGTTAATTTTCTTGGTCGCTTTTATACATACATAAATGGTAGGTACAATTCCTTTTCTGATACGATTTATTTTAGGGTTTCCGCCTAAACAATCCAACGCATATGCCGTTGCTGTTGTGAGTGTCAGCATGACATTCAATGTCACAATTGTATGAATTTGTATGATACTCTGTCCATCCCTTCCTCACAATCAAGCACTTTAGGGCAAACATATTCAGCATAGCTCTACCAATCAGTGCTAATTAGGCCAACATCCCTGGTGACCAAAGCGTGATGCATTGCACAATGCTTCCTCAGTCATCGTTTGTACCACTGCAACACTCAACGGCAAGCATTTCAGGCAAATAGTAAGATCCTTGTATACAGTGGTTTTCCTCGAGGATCCAAATCATATTCGAATTCAACTAAGATAAATAGATCCTTCCGCCGAAGTAGCAAATCAAGACAAACAATATTAACCACCCCGCCGATGCCAGAGGCGTTGAACCTCAACAAGCAAATGGTCCGTCCAGCCAGATGGAACCAGAGCGATGTTCCTGGTGACCGGAAGTGATTTGTGTGTAAAAGTTTGTGCATGCAAATAAACATCCATCCTGCTGAGTAAGGTTATCTACATTCATCGTGGGAGCATTTTCGGTCTTGAGAAATTAGAAAATATCGAGTGAAGGGCAAGATTTTAAGCTGGGACGTAAAGTTGCTTATTCAGATTTCCATTTCGCATATGCCAAGGATCTTATTTTTAATGTAAAGCTTTTTCATTGGAAATGAAATGGCAGAAGGTACAAAACAAGTGGTAATGGCAGATCTTCAGGTGAGTAATTAAAATGTACCGCGCTGTAAGAAGATAATAATTCAGATAATTAAGAAGTGTTTTGATCTTTTATGGAAGATAGGAGTTTCTTTTTATGCAAGGTACATGTAGCGTTTATAATCCATGAAAAACTCATAATAAAGAAAGGATAGAATACAGTATGAAAAATTTACCAAACTTGAGCTTTTGTCATGGGAAAGGCAAATGCCAGTCAGAAATGCTACTAGACTAACTCAGCAATGTGAAAGGGATTTTCTGATTACAAATTAAAAAAGAACTCTTCGACCATAGGTCGTAACTGAACATTTAACACCTAGACAACGGACGGGACACATAACACCCAGTGAACCAGTGGAGAATTTCTCGATCACGTAAAGTTTCCTCCATATCGGAGTCGGAATCGATCCCACGCTCAAACCCATGCGTCTAGACGATTGACGTCGCTAACCGCACGACCAAAGCCAAATTAATAGATTTCCAATGGCGCATGGTCATTAGTAGTGATGACCGAATAGTAATTCATAGCGAATTTTAAAGTATGTTTTTCGGTACTGGCGTCTCAAAACGATGGACAAACAATTAAGAATGATTTATCTATTCACTAAAAATAAAAGTTGCAGCCTTCCGGAATGGTAGCAAAAGCACTTTCTTCCCCGCAAAAATAACCACAAGGCTACATGGAAATCACTTAATCAAGTAATGGAAAACCAAATCGACCACGTTCTTATCGACGGCAAATTCTTCTTCTAAGGTCACGAACGTCCGGACTTACCACAGTGCGAATATTTAATTCGACCACTACCTCGTTGCAGTATGTCTGCCAAAACTCTCGACGGTGTACAACACGCGCCATAGTCGTCCGCCGCGGCTAAACATTGGGCGGCTACGACGGAGTAGACTAGCCCAAGACTACGCACAGTAGTTGTAAGTGACACTCCCAACGGAAGAGCAGCTGGGCGCAGCGTCTCTTTATTGAGAGATATTCGCTCCGCCATTGAAACACCCCAACCTGCACTAGGCAAGGTTCTCCCGGATCAGAGAAACGACTGGTATGACGGTGAATGTGAGCAGTTGTTGATGAGAAGAATGCAGCATGGGCGAGATTGCTGCAACGCCGCACGAGGGCGAACGAAGCACGATACAAACGGGCGTGAAACATACAAAACTCGATTTTTCGGTGGAAAAAAGCGCCAGCAAGAAGATCCAGACCGTAACACGGGTAACTGTACCGCGCTAATAACGCACGAAAGTTCTATGAAGTTAAACCGTTCCCAGGGCCAGTGCCACAGTTCGATATGTGAAGGACATAAACGGAACCTTCTTAAACGAGCGTGAGGTGATCCAAAGGTAGCGCAGCACTACGAAGAACACCTGAATGGCGATGTGGCAGACAACGTGCGGTATAGAAATGAACCTAGGAACACGCGGTTTCAGAAATAAAACATATTGTTACCTTGCAGACAGTTGAAAGACTAGAATTCCTCTTGTTTAAAGGCTAAACTGTATGCAGTCAAGCAATTAGTTAAAAATCTCGGTACCCGGTCCTAGGCTGAACTGACTGCTGGAAAAATCGAGTTAGGGGTTTAAATACGTACTAACTCTTCTTGAACTGGTGAACAATGGTAGTGGAGAACACACGGAAGTTCTTATTACTGAACAAATTCTCTTGCTTGAAATGGTCTTATGACAGAGCTAAATCCGGTTTTAAGAGTTTCACTGGTGATATTCTAGAAGCAAGACAAGGATGTGCTGAGGCTCCGATATGGCCAAAAACAGTATTACTGTTATGTTTTCTCTAGAAAGGGTTGATTTCCTATTGATAGGGCGTGCCTTCAATGGGATTGCTCTCTATGAAGGGTCCAAATTGCGGACCTTGTCATGGTAGTCTTGAGAAACAAAACAACAACTGTATCAAAACCGATACTGCATTGCTTCTCAATAGCACTGGAGTAATTCGACATGCACTTAAACACTAAGGATACGGGTAACGCTACAATAGATCTAATAATTGGTCGCAGTGGCACACCGAACAGGAAAAAATAAAAAGAACAACCAGGAGAGCTGGGGTGACATTGTGCATCTCGAATCGAATCACTCAGATTCGTACGTTTTTGCATTCGTTTCAAAAAATTGCGGCATTATGTATTTCGTTCGACTTCATTCGGTCGTAGTACAAGATTTCGAATGGTGCTGTACTAGTTCAATCAGTATCTTCTGTCAAAGAAATGTAAACGGAGAATAAGAGATAGCTGTCTCCGTGTTTGTATGCCGCCCGCTGGAGACAACCTTCAACGCATGGCGAATGTGAGTAAACGGAGAGAAAAGAATTTCATCTGAATGTAGCATGTTGCCTGTTGGAAAGGCATCCTTCAGGGCATGAATTGGCGGTTAATTTATAAATAAGCAAATTGTGCTCAATGACTATAAAAGGAATTTTATTGAGCATTACAACATTATGCCGATACGATATGTTTTGTAGATTGAGATAATGTTACGACACAAATTATAAGTTTTATGTTTTATTAGCCCGTTTATATACTATCTAGTTCTAGAGGACAATGCATTATCGATTCTTACTGTTTACATTTTGCTAATATCGTGCTAGTATGTGTGCATTGTCCCTAAACAGCTTTAAACGGTCATTCCACGAATCAAATTTGCTAAATAATTTAAGCCAATGTCCACTATTGATAAATGACAATTCCTGTTCACATTACGCTAATTTTGCGCTAGTACTGTCGGATGGTGCATTGTCCGCTAGAACTAGCGTATGTAAACGGGCCATAAAGAAGGATCCATGTGTTTTATTTAAATGCATTGTATCTCTTGTGCTTTTTTGTTATTTAACTCAATTATTTTACGCAGATTTTCCCCATCGGTTTTTTCGAAATCGTCAAGAAATACGTGAAAACTACAAAAAAGATTTTAGTTGAAGTCGTTTTACGCGATTTCGGATAATTAGAGATTGCATGTTGTCTGCAAACTATAAAATAGGTATACTAATGACATTATTTCCTTCAAGATACAATAAAATTTATTCTCTCCGTAGAATAATAACAAATATAGATAAAAACTTTCAGCAAGAAATGACTCTCGAACAACATTCGAAAGCTAGAAAGGTGAGCGGTGTTTTTCATTCGACTTGAGTCGTTTTCAGTGTATATCGAGTATCCATAATGCCAAAACATCTCGTTATTCTTGTACCTCCTCGAGCATACTCGAACGATGAGTCGTTTTCGAGATCGAATCGAAAGCCGTAATACCAAAGCTCAGAAGCCTCCTTTCAAGATCAGAAGCCTCCTTTCAAGAGCTCAAGCATCCTTTCAAGCTCAGAGCCTCCTTCAAGCTCAGGAGCCTCCTTTCAGGCTCAAGCCTCCTTTCAAGACTCGGAAGCCTCCTTTCAAGACTCGAAGCCTCCTTTCAAGAGCTCACCTCCTTTCAAGAGGCTCAGAAGCCTCCTTTCAAGAGGCTCGAAGCCTCCTTTCAAGAGGCTGGAAGCCTCCTTCAGAGAGCTCAAGCCTCCTTTCAAGACTCGAGCCTCCTTTCAAGAGCTCAGAAGCCTCCTTTCAAGAGCTCGAAGCCTCCTTTCAGAGGCTCAGAGCCTCCTTCAAGAGCTCAGAGCCTCCTTTCAAGAGGCTCAGGAAGCCTCCTTTCAAGAGAGCTCAGAGCCTCCTTTCAAAGAGCTCAGAAGCCTCCTTTCAAGCTCAGAAGCCTCCTTTCAAGAAGCTCAAAGCCTCCTTTCAAGAGGCTCAGGAAGCCTCCTTTCAAGAGGCTCAGAGCCTCCTTTCAAAGAGCTCAGAGCCTCCTTTCAAGAGGCTCGAAGCCTCCTTTCAAGAGCTCAGAAGCCTCCTTTCAGAGGCTCGAAGCCTCCTTCAAGAGCTCGAAGCCTCCTTTCGAAGGCTCAGAGCCTCCTTTCAAGAGGCTCAGAAGCCTCCTTTCAAACTCGGAAGCCTCCTTTCAAAGGCTTGAAGCCTTCTTTCAGAGGCTCAGAGCCTCTTTTAAGAGGCTTTGATGTAGAATCTAAATTTGAATGGCAAAATTTTTTTGCTACTCATTGACAGATCAATCGTAATTGCACAGGATGGAGCATTGAGTTGTTTTCCAACTAAATGTGCACAGTCCAAGCCTCTAAAATTTTCAATGGTTTAATAACGACGCGGCCTTACGGTCATCGGAGATAGAGATGAAATGTTTGCAGTCACTCGCTCACTATAAGCCAGTATACCCCTGCACTTGCCACGAGTTTTGAATGCAGGGGCGGAGTTCTATGGAGAGAGTTCGTCTATATGTTTGCTATATGATAGGAATGCATTGATTATTTATGAAACGAGCATTCGTTCATTTCCAATTTCTGGG